>NW_028245612.1:0-32777 GCF_964263255.1 Lissotriton vulgaris | reverse complement strand
AAAAAGTAATAATTCACATCCAACCGTCATTTAAAGTCAAAAGATTAAATGTTAAAATTTCATCAATATTGACCATTTTTTCAACGTTCGACTGGTCCGGGGTCATCGTTTTTCATCAGAAAATGGATTTTTTGGACTCTACCAAAAAAGATTCAAAATGTCTTTTGGATCAGGTCTCATGTTGAATAACCACTTTTTAAACCCTCACAGTGACCAAAATTGCCATTTTTACAGAGTTTTGCTTACTCAAAATCTTAAATTTTGACCAATTTCAGGCACAGAAATGACTTTAAACACACTTATTTTAGTTGAAAAAGTAATAATTCACATCCAACCGTCATTTAAAGTCAAAAGATTAAATGTTAAAATTTCATCAATATTGACCATTTTTTCAACGTTCGACTGGTCCGGGGTCATCGTTTTTCATCAGAAAATTGATTTTTTGGACTCTACCAAAAAAGATTCAAAATGTCTTTTGGATCGGGCCTCATGTTGAATAACCACTTTTTAAACCCTCACAGTGACCAAAATTGCCATTTTTACAGAGTTTTGCTTACTCAAAATCTTCAATTTTGACCAATTTCAGGCACAGAAATAACTTTAAACACACTTATTTTAGTTGAAAAAGTAATAATTCACATCCAACCGTCATTTAAAGTCAAAAGATTAAATGTTAAAATTTCATCAATATTGACCATTTTTTCAACGTTCGACTGGTCCGGGGTCATCGTTTTTCATCAGAAAATGGATTTTTTGGACTCTACCAAAAAAGATTCAAAATGTCTTTTGGATCGGGTCTCATGTTGAATAACCAGTTTTTAAACCCTCACAGTGACCAAAATTGCCATTTTTACAGAGTTTTGCTTACTCAAAATCTTCAATTTTGACCAATTTCAGGCACAGAAATAACTTTAAACACACTTATTTTAGTTGAAAAAGTAATAATTCACATCCAACCGTCATTTAAAGTCAAAAGATTAAATGTTAAAATTTCATCAATATTGACCATTTTTTCAACGTTCGACTGGTCCGGGGTCATCGTTTTTCATCAGAAAATGGATTTTTTGGACTCTACCAAAAAAGATTCAAAATGTCTTTTGGATCGGGTCTCATGTTGAATAACCAGTTTTTAAACCCTCACAGTGACCAAAATTGCCATTTTTACAGAGTTTTGCTTACTCAAAATCTTCAATTTTGACCAATTTCAGGCACAGAAATGACTTTAAACACGCTTATTTTAGTTGAAAAAGTAATAATTCACATCCAACCGTCATTTAAAGTCAAAAGATTAAATGTAAAAATTTCATCAATATTGACCATTTTTTCAACGTTCGACTGGTCCGGGGTCATCGTTTTTCATCAGAAAATTGATTTTTTGGACTCTACCAAAAATGTTTCAAAATGTCATTTGGATCGGGCCTCATGTTGAATAACCACTTTTTAAACCCTCACAGTGACCAAAATTTCCATTTTTACAGAGTTTTGCTTACTCAAAATCTTCAATTTTGACCAATTTCAGGCACAGAAATGACTTTAAACACACTTATTTTAGTTGAAAAAGTAATAATTCACATCCAACCGTCATTTAAAGTCAAAAGATTAAATGTAAAAATTTCATCAATATTGACCATTTTTTCAATGTTCGACTGGTCCGGGGTCATCGTTTTTCATCAGAAAATTGATTTTTTGGACTCTACCAAAAATGTTTCAAAATGTCATTTGGATCGGGCCTCATGTTGAATAACCACTTTTTAAACCCTCACAGTGACCAAAATTGCCATTTTTACAGAGTTTTGCTTACTCAAAATCTTCAATTTTGACCAATTTCAGGCACAGAAATGACTTTAAACACGCTTATTTTAGTTGAAAAAGTAATAATTCACATCCAACCGTCATTTAAAGTCAAAAGATTAAATGTAAAAATTTCATCAATATTGACCATTTTTTCAACGTTCGACTGGTCCGGGGTCATCGTTTTTCATCAGAAAATTGATTTTTTGGACTCTACCAAAAATGATTCAAAATGTCATTTGGATCGGGCCTCATGTTGAATAACCACTTTTTAAACCCTCACAGTGACCAAAATTGCCATTTTTAAAGAGTTTTGCTTACTCAAAATCTTAAATTTTGACCAATTTCAGGCACAGAAATGACTTTAAACACACTTATTTTAGTTGAAAAAGTAATAATTCACATCCAACCATCATTTAAAGTCAAAAGATTAAATGTTAAAATTTCATCAATATTAACCATTTTTTCAACGTTCGACTGGTCCGGGGTCATCGTTTTTCATCAGAAAATTGATTTTTTGGACTCTACCAAAAAAGATTCAAAATGTCTTTTGGATCGGGCCTCATGTTGAATAACCACTTTTTAAACCCTCACAGTGACCAAAATTGCCATTTTTACAGAGTTTTGCTTACTCAAAATCTTCAATTTTGACCAATTTCAGGCACAGAAATAACTTTAAACACACTTATTTTAGTTGAAAAAGTAATAATTCACATCCAACCGTCATTTAAAGTCAAAAGATTAAATGTTAAAATTTCATCAATATTGACCATTTTGTCAACGTTCGACTGGTCCGGGGTCATCGTTTTTCATCAGAAAATGGATTTTTTGGACTCTACCAAAAAAGATTCAAAATGTCTTTTGGATCGGGTCTCATGTTGAATAACCACTTTTTAAACCCTCACAGTGACCAAAATTGCCATTTTTACAGAGTTTTGCTTACTCAAAATCTTCAATTTTGACCAATTTCAGGCACAGAAATGACTTTAAACACACTTATTTTAGTTGAAAAAGTAATAATTCACATCCAACCGTCATTTAAAGTCAAAAGATTAAATGTTAAAATTTCATCAATATTGACCATTTTTTCAACGTTCGACTGGTCCGGGGTCATCGTTTTTCATCAGAAAATTGATTTTTTGGACTCTACCAAAAATGATTCAAAATGTCATTTGGATCGGGCCTCATGTTGAATAACCACTTTTTAAACCCTCACAGTGACCAAAATTGCCATTTTTAAAGAGTTTTGCTTACTCAAAATCTTAAATTTTGACCAATTTCAGGCACAGAAATGACTTTAAACACACTTATTTTAGTTGAAAAAGTAATAATTCACATCCAACCATCATTTAAAGTCAAAAGATTAAATGTTAAAATTTCATCAATATTGACCATTTTTTCAACGTTCGACTGGTCCGGGGTCATCGTTTTTCATCAGAAAATTGATTTTTTGGACTCTACCAAAAAAGATTCAAAATGTCTTTTGGATCGGGCCTCATGTTGAATAACCACTTTTTAAACCCTCACAGTGACCAAAATTGCCATTTTTACAGAGTTTTGCTTACTCAAAATCTTCAATTTTGACCAATTTCAGGCACAGAAATAACTTTAAACACACTTATTTTAGTTGAAAAAGTAATAATTCACATCCAACCGTCATTTAAAGTCAAAAGATTAAATGTTAAAATTTCATCAATATTGACCATTTTGTCAACGTTCGACTGGTCCGGGGTCATCGTTTTTCATCAGAAAATGGATTTTTTGGACTCTACCAAAAAAGATTCAAAATGTCTTTTGGATCGGGTCTCATGTTGAATAACCACTTTTTAAACCCTCACAGTGACCAAAATTGCCATTTTTACAGAGTTTTGCTTACTCAAAATCTTCAATTTTGACCAATTTCAGGCACAGAAATGACTTTAAACACACTTATTTTAGTTGAAAAAGTAATAATTCACATCCAACCGTCATTTAAAGTCAAAAGATTAAATGTTAAAATTTCATCAATATTGACCATTTTCTCAACGTTCGACTGGTCCGGGGTCATCGTTTTTCATCAGAAAATTGATTTTTTGGACTCTACCAAAAATGATTCAAAATGTCATTTGGATCGGGCCTCATGTTGAATAACCACTTTTTAAACCCTCACAGTTACCAAAATTGCCATTTTTACAGAGTTTTGCTTACTCAAAATCTTCAATTTTGACCAATTTCAGGCACAGAAATGACTTTAAACACACTTATTTTAGTTGAAAAAGTAATAATTCACATCCAACCGTCATTTAAAGTCAAAAGATTAAATGTTAAAATTTCATCAATATTGACCATTTTTTCAACGTTCGACTGGTCCGGGGTCATCGTTTTTCATCAGAAAATGGATTTTTTGGACTCTACCAAAAAAGATTCAAAATGTCTTTTGGATCAGGTCTCATGTTGAATAACCACTTTTTAAACCCTCACAGTGACCAAAATTGCCATTTTTACAGAGTTTTGCTTACTCAAAATCTTAAATTTTGACCAATTTCAGGCACAGAAATGACTTTAAACACACTTATTTTAGTTGAAAAAGTAATAATTCACATCCAACCGTCATTTAAAGTCAAAAGATTAAATGTTAAAATTTCATCAATATTGACCATTTTTTCAACGTTCGACTGGTCCGGGGTCATCGTTTTTCATCAGAAAATTGATTTTTTGGACTCTACCAAAAAAGATTCAAAATGTCTTTTGGATCGGGCCTCATGTTGAATAACCACTTTTTAAACCCTCACAGTGACCAAAATTGCCATTTTTACAGAGTTTTGCTTACTCAAAATCTTCAATTTTGACCAATTTCAGGCACAGAAATAACTTTAAACACACTTATTTTAGTTGAAAAAGTAATAATTCACATCCAACCGTCATTTAAAGTCAAAAGATTAAATGTTAAAATTTCATCAATATTGACCATTTTTTCAACGTTCGACTGGTCCGGGGTCATCGTTTTTCATCAGAAAATTGATTTTTTGGACTCTACCAAAAAAGATTCAAAATGTCTTTTGGATCGGGTCTCATGTTGAATAACCAGTTTTTAAACCCTCACAGTTACCAAAATTGCCATTTTTACAGAGTTTTGCTTACTCAAAATCTTCAATTGTTACCAATTTCAGGCACAGAAATGACTTTAAACACACTTATTTTAGTTGAAAAAGTAATAATTCACATCCAACCGTCATTTAAAGTCAAAAGATTAAATGTTAAAATTTCATCAATATTGACCATTTTTTCAACGTTCGACTGGCCGGGGTCATCGTTTTTCATCAGAAAATGGATTTTTTGGACTCTACCAAAAAAGATTCAAAATGTCTTTTGGATCGGGTCTCATGTTGAATAACCACTTTTTAAACCCTCACAGTGACCAAAATTGCCATTTTTACAGAGTTTTGCTTACTCAAAATCTTCAATTTTGACCAATTTCAGGCACAGAAATGACTTTAAACACACTTATTTTAGTTGAAAAAGTAATAATTCACATCCAACCGTCATTTAAAGTCAAAAGATTAAATGTTAAAATTTCATCAATATTGACCATTTTTTCAACGTTCGACTGGTCCGGGGTCATCGTTTTTCATCAGAAAATTGATTTTTTGGACTCTACCAAAAATGATTCAAAATGTCATTTGGATCGCGCCTCATGTTGAATAACCACTTTTTAAACCCTCACAGTTACCAAAATTGCCATTTTTACAGAGTTTTGCTTACTCAAAATCTTTTATTTTGACCAATTTCAGGCACAGAAATGACTTTAAACACACTTATTTTAGTTGAAAAAGTAATAATTCACATCCAACCGTCATTTAAAGTCAAAAGATTAAATGTTAAAATTTCATCAATATTGACCATTTTTTCAACGTTCGACTGGTCCGGGGTCATCGTTTTTCATCAGAAAATGGATTTTTTGGACTCTACCAAAAAAGATTCAAAATGTCTTTTGGATCAGGTCTCATGTTGAATAACCACTTTTTAAACCCTCACAGTGACCAAAATTGCCATTTTTACAGAGTTTTGCTTACTCAAAATCTTAAATTTTGACCAATTTCAGGCACAGAAATGACTTTAAACACACTTATTTTAGTTGAAAAAGTAATAATTCACATCCAACCGTCATTTAAAGTCAAAAGATTAAATGTTAAAATTTCATCAATATTGACCATTTTTTCAACGTTCGACTGGTCCGGGGTCATCGTTTTTCATCAGAAAATTGATTTTTTGGACTCTACCAAAAAAGATTCAAAATGTCTTTTGGATCGGGCCTCATGTTGAATAACCACTTTTTAAACCCTCACAGTGACCAAAATTGCCATTTTTACAGAGTTTTGCTTACTCAAAATCTTCAATTTTGACCAATTTCAGGCACAGAAATAACTTTAAACACACTTATTTTAGTTGAAAAAGTAATAATTCACATCCAACCGTCATTTAAAGTCAAAAGATTAAATGTTAAAATTTCATCAATATTGACCATTTTTTCAACGTTCGACTGGTCCGGGGTCATCGTTTTTCATCAGAAAATGGATTTTTTGGACTTTACCAAAAAAGATTCAAAATGTCTTTTGGATCGGGTCTCATGTTGAATAACCAGTTTTTAAACCCTCACAGTGACCAAAATTGCCATTTTTACAGAGTTTTGCTTACTCAAAATCTTCAATTGTTACCAATTTCAGGCACAGAAATGACTTTAAACACACTTATTTTAGTTGAAAAAGTAATAATTCACATCCAACCGTCATTTAAAGTCAAAAGATTAAATGTTAAAATTTCATCAATATTGACCATTTTTTCAACGTTCGACTGGTCCGGGGTCATCGTTTTTCATCAGAAAATGGATTTTTTGGACTCTACCAAAAAAGATTCAAAATGTCTTTTGGATCGGGTCTCATGTTGAATAACCACTTTTTAAACCCTCACAGTGACCAAAATTGCCATTTTTACAGAGTTTTGCTTACTCAAAATCTTCAATTTTGACCAATTTCAGGCACAGAAATGACTTTAAACACACTTATTTTAGTTGAAAAAGTAATAATTCACATCCAACCGTCATTTAAAGTCAAAAGATTAAATGTTAAAATTTCATCAATATTGACCATTTTTTCAACGTTCGACTGGTCCGGGGTCATCGTTTTTCATCAGAAAATTGATTTTTTGGACTCTACCAAAAATGTTTCAAAATGTCATTTGGATCGGGCCTCATGTTGAATAACCACTTTTTAAACCCTCACAATGACCAAAATTGCCATTTTTACAGAGTTTTGCTTACTCAAAATCTTCAATTTTGACCAATTTCAGGCACAGAAATGACTTTAAACACGCTTATTTTAGTTGAAAAAGTAATAATTCACATCCAACCGTCATTTAAAGTCAAAAGATTAAATGTAAAAATTTCATCAATATTGACCATTTTTTCAACGTTCGACTGGTCCGGGGTCATCGTTTTTCATCAGAAAATTGATTTTTTGGACTCTACCAAAAATGTTTCAAAATGTCATTTGGATCGGGCCTCATGTTGAATAACCACTTTTTAAACCCTCACAGTGACCAAAATTTCCATTTTTACAGAGTTTTGCTTACTCAAAATCTTCAATTTTGACCAATTTCAGGCACAGAAATGACTTTAAACACACTTATTTTAGTTGAAAAAGTAATAATTCACATCCAACCGTCATTTAAAGTCAAAAGATTAAATGTAAAAATTTCATCAATATTGACCATTTTTTCAATGTTCGACTGGTCCGGGGTCATCGTTTTTCATCAGAAAATTGATTTTTTGGACTCTACCAAAAATGTTTCAAAATGTCACTTGGATCGGGCCTCATGTTGAATACCCACTTTTTAAACCCTCACAGTGACCAAAATTGCCATTTTTACAGAGTTTTGCTTACTCAAAATCTTAAATTTTGACCAATTTCAGGCACAGAAATGACTTTAAACACACTTATTTTAGTTGAAAAAGTAATAATTCACATCCAACCGTCATTTAAAGTCAAAAGATTAAATGTTAAAATTTCATCAATATTGACCATTTTTTCAACGTTCGACTGGTCCGGGGTCATCGTTTTTCATCAGAAAATTGATTTTTTGGACTCTACCAAAAATGTTTCAAAACGTCATTTGGATCGGGCCTCATGTTGAATAACCACTTTTTAAACCCTCACAGTGACCAAAATTGCCATTTTTACAGAGTTTTGCTTACTCAAAATCTTCAATTTTGTCCAATTTCAGGCACAGAAATGATTTTAAACACACTTATTTTAGTTGAAAACGTAATATTTCACATCCAACCGTCATTTAAAGTCAAAAGATTAAATGTTAAAATTTCATCAATATTGACCATTTTTTCAACGTTCGACTGGTCCGGGGTCATCGTTTTTCATCAGAAAATTGATTTTTTGGACTCTACCAAAAATGATTCAAAATGTCATTTGGATCGGGCCTCATGTTGAATAACCACTTTTTAAACCCTCACAGTGACCAAAATTACAATTTTTACAGAGTTTTGCTTACTCAAAATCTTCAATTTTGACCAATTTCAGGCACAGAAATGACTTTAAACACACTTATTTTAGTTGAAAAAGTAATAATTCACATCCAACCGTCATTTAAAGTCAAAAGATTAAATGTAAAAATTTCATCAATATTGACCATTTTTTCAACGTTCGACTGGTCCGGGGTCATCGTTTTTCATCAGAAAATTGATTTTTTGGACTCTACCAAAAATGTTTCAAAATGTCATTTGGATCGGGCCTCATGTTGAATAACCACTTTTTAAACCCTCACAGTGACCAAAATTTCCATTTTTACAGAGTTTTGCTTACTCAAAATCTTAAATTTTGACCAATTTCAGGCACAGAAATGACTTTAAACACACTTATTTTAGTTGAAAAAGTAATAATTCACATCCAACCGTCATTTAAAGTCAAAAGATTAAATGTAAAAATTTCATCAATATTGACCATTTTTTCAATGTTCGACTGGTCCGGGGTCATCGTTTTTCATCAGAAAATTGATTTTTTGGACTCTACCAAAAATGTTTCAAAATGTCATTTGGATCGGGCCTCATGTTGAATACCCACTTTTTAAACCCTCACAGTGACCAAAATTGCCATTTTTACAGAGTTTTGCTTACTCAAAATCTTAAATTTTGACCAATTTCAGGCACAGAAATGACTTTAAACACACTTATTTTAGTTGAAAAAGTAATAATTCACATCCAACCGTCATTTAAAGTCAAAAGATTAAATGTTAAAATTTCATCAATATTGACCATTTTTTCAACGTTCGACTGGTCCGGGGTCATCGTTTTTCATCAGAAAATTGATTTTTTGGACTCTACCAAAAATGTTTCAAAACGTCATTTGGATCGGGCCTCATGTTGAATAACCACTTTTTAAACCCTCACAGTGACCAAAATTGCCATTTTTACAGAGTTTTGCTTACTCAAAATCTTCAATTTTGTCCAATTTCAGGCACAGAAATGATTTTAAACACACTTATTTTAGTTGAAAACGTAATATTTCACATCCAACCGTCATTTAAAGTCAAAAGATTAAATGTTAAAATTTCATCAATATTGACCATTTTTTCAACGTTCGACTGGTCCGGGGTCATCGTTTTTCATCAGAAAATGGATTTTTTGGACTCTACCAAAAAAGATTCAAAATGTTTTTTGGATCGGGTCTCATGTTGAATAACCACTTTTTAAACCCTCACAGTGACCAAAATTGCCATTTTTACAGAGTTTTGCTTACTCAAAATCTTCAATTTTGACCAATTTCAGGCACAGAAATGACTTTAAACACACTTATTTTAGTTGAAAAAGTAATAATTCACATCCAACCGTCATTTAAAGTCAAAAGATTAAATGTTAAAATTTCATCAATATTGACCATTTTTTCAACGTTCGACTGGTCCGGGGTCATCGTTTTTCATCAGAAAATTGATTTTTTGGACTCTACCAAAAATGATTCAAAATGTCATTTGGATCGGGCCTCATGTTGAATAACCACTTTTTAAACCCTCACAGTGACCAAAATTGCCATTTTTACAGAGTTTTGCTTACTCAAAATCTTCAATTTTGACCAATTTCAGGCACAGAAATGACTTTAAACACACTTATTTTAGTTGAAAAAGTAATAATTCACATCCAACCGTCATTTGAAGTCAAAAGATTAAATGTTAAAATTTCATCAATATTGACCATTTTTTCAACGTTCGACTGGTCCAGGGTCATCGTTTTTCATCAGAAAATTGATTTTTTGGACTCTACCAAAAATGATTCAAAATGTCATTTGGATCGGGCCTCATGTTGAATAACCACTTTTTAAACCCTCACAGTGACCAAAATTGCCATTTTTAAAGAGTTTTGCTTACTCAAAATCTTAAATTTTGACCAATTTCAGGCACAGAAATGACTTTAAACACACTTATTTTAGTTGAAAAAGTAATAATTCACATCCAACCGTCATTTAAAGTCAAAAGATTAAATGTAAAAATTTCATCAATATTGACCATTTTTTCAACGTTCGACTGGTCCGGGGTCATCGTTTTTCATCAGAAAATTGATTTTTTGGACTCTACCAAAAATGATTCAAAATGTCATTTGGATCGGGCCTCATGTTGAATAACCACTTTTTAAACCCTCACAGTGACCAAAATTGCCATTTTTACAGAGTTTTGCTTACTCAAAATCTTAAATTTTGACCAATTTCAGGCACAGAAATGACTTTAAACACACTTATTTTAGTTGAAAAAGTAATAATTCACATCCAACCGTCATTTAAAGTCAAAAGATTAAATGTTAAAATTTCATCAATATTGACCATTTTTTCAACGTTCGACTGGTCCGAGGTCATCGTTTTTCATCAGATAATGGATTTTTTGGACTCTACCAAAAATGTTTCAAAATGTCATTTGGATCGGGCCTCATGTTGAATAACTACTTTTTAAACCCTCACAGTGACCAAAATTGCCATTTTTACAGAGTTTTGCTTACTCAAAATCTTCAATTTTGACCAATTTCAGGCACAGAAATGACTTTAAACACACTTATTTTAGTTGAAAAAGTAATAATTCACATCCAACCGTCATTTAAAGTCAAAAGATTAAATGTTAAAATTTCATCAATATTGACCATTTTTTCAACGTTCGACTGGTCCGGGGTCATCGTTTTTCATCAGAAAATGGATTTTTTGGACTCTACCAAAAAAGATTCAAAATGTCTTTTGGATCGGGCCTCATGTTGAATAACCACTTTTTAAACCCTCACAGTGACCAAAATTGCCATTTTTACAGAGTTTTGCTTACTCAAAATCTTCAATTTTGACCAATTTCAGGCACAGAAATGACTTTAAACACACTTATTTTAGTTGAAAAAGTAATAATTCACATCCAACCGTCATTTAAAGTCAAAAGATTAAATGTAAAAATTTCATCAATATTGACCATTTTTTCAACGTTCGACTGGTCCGGGGTCATCGTTTTTCATCAGAAAATTGATTTTTTGGACTCTACCAAAAATGATTCAAAATGTCATTTGGATCGGGCCTCATGTTGAATAACCACTTTTTAAACCCTCACAGTGACCAAAATTGCCATTTTTACAGAGTTTTGCTTACTCAAAATCTTAAATTTTGACCAATTTCAGGCACAGAAATGACTTTAAACACACTTATTTTAGTTGAAAAAGTAATAATTCACATCCAACCGTCATTTAAAGTCAAAAGATTAAATGTTAAAATGTCATCAATATTGACCATTTTTTCAACGTTCGACTGGTCAGGGGTCATCGTTTTTTATCAGAAAATTGATTTTTTGGACTCTACCAAAAATGATTCAAAATGTCATTTGGATCGGGCCTCATGTTGAATAACCACTTTTTAAACCCTCACAGTGACCAAAATTGCCATTTTTACAGAGTTTTGCTTACTCAAAATCTTCAATTTTGACCAATTTCAGGCACAGAAATGACTTTAAACACACTTATTTTAGTTGAAAAAGTAATAATTCACATCCAACCGTCATTTAAAGTCAAAAGATTAAATGTTAAAATTTCATCAATATTGACCATTTTTTCAACGTTCGACTGGTCCGGGGTCATCGTTTTTCATCAGAAAATGGATTTTTTGGACTCTACCAAAAAAGATTCAAAATGTCTTTTGGATCGGGCCTCATGTTGAATAACCACTTTTTAAACCCTCACAGTGACCAAAATTGCCATTTTTACAGAGTTTTGCTTACTCAAAATCTTCAATTTTGACCAATTTCAGGCACAGAAATAACTTTAAACACACTTATTTTAGTTGAAAAAGTAATAATTCACATCCAACCATCATTTAAAGTCAAAAGATTAAATGTTAAAATTTCATCAATATTGACCATTTTTTCAACGTTCGACTGGTCCGGGGTCATCGTTTTTCATCAGAAAATTGATTTTTTGGACTCTACCAAAAATGATTCAAAATGTCATTTGGATCGGGCCTCATGTTGAATAACCACTTTTTAAACCCTCACAGTGACCAAAATTGCCATTTTTACAGAGTTTTGCTTACTCAAAATCTTCAATTTTGACCAATTTCAGGCACAGAAATGACTTTAAACACACTTATTTTAGTTGAAAAAGTAATAATTCACATCCAACCGTCATTTAAAGTCAAAAGATTAAATGTTAAAATTTCATCAATATTGACCATTTTTTCAACGTTCGACTGGTCCGGGGTCATCGTTTTTCATCAGAAAATGGATTTTTTGGACTCTACCAAAAAAGATTCAAAATGTCTTTTGGATCGGGTCTCATGTTGAATAACAACTTTTTAAACCCTCACAGTGACCAAAATTGCCATTTTTACAGAGTTTTGCTTACTCAAAATCTTCAATTTTGACCAATTTCAGGCACAGAAATGACTTTAAACACACTTATTTTAGTTGAAAAAGTAATAATTCACATCCAACCGTCATTTAAAGTCAAAAGATTAAATGTTAAAATTTCATCAATATTGACCATTTTTTCAACGTTCGACTGGTCCGGGGTCATCGTTTTTCATCAGAAAATGGATTTTTTGGACTCTACCAAAAAAGATTCAAAATGTCTTTTGGATCGGGTCTCATGTTGAATAACCACTTTTTAAACCCTCACAGTGAACAAAATTGCCATTTTTACAGAGTTTTGCTTACTCAAAATCTTCAATTTTGACCAATTTCAGGCACAGAAATGACTTTAAACACACTTATTTTAGTTGAAAAAGTAATAATTCACATCCAACTGTCATTTAAAGTCAAAAGATTAAATGTTAAAATTTCATCAATATTGACCATTTTTTCAACGTTCGACTGGTCCGGGGTCATCGTTTTTCATCAGAAAATGGATTTTTTGGACTCTACCAAAAAAGATTCAAAATGTCTTTTGGATCGGGCCTCATGTTGAATAACCACTTTTTAAACCCTCACAGTGACCAAAATTGCCATTTTTACAGAGTTTTGCTTACTCAAAATCTTCAATTTTGACCAATTTCAGGCACAGAAATAACTTTAAACACACTTATTTTAGTTGAAAAAGTAATAATTCACATCCAACCGTCATTTAAAGTCAAAAGATTAAATGTTAAAATTTCATCAATATTGACCATTTTTTCAACGTTCGACTGGTCCGGGGTCATCGTTTTTCATCAGAAAATTGATTTTTTGGACTCTACCAAAAAAGATTCAAAATGTCTTTTGGATCGGGTCTCATGTTGAATAACAACTTTTTAAACCCTCACAGTGACCAAAATTGCCATTTTTACAGAGTTTTGCTTACTCAAAATCTTCAATTTTGACCAATTTCAGGCACAGAAATGACTTTAAACACACTTATTTTAGTTGAAAAAGTAATAATTCACATCCAACCGTCATTTAAAGTCAAATGATTAAATGTTAAAATTTCATCAATATTGACCATTTTTTCAACGTTCGACTGGTCCGGGGTCATCGTTTTTCATCAGAAAATGGATTTTTTGGACTCTACCAAAAAAGATTCAAAATGTCTTTTGGATCGGGTCTCATGTTGAATAACCACTTTTTAAACCCTCACAGTGAACAAAATTGCCATTTTTACAGAGTTTTGCTTACTCAAAATCTTCAATTTTGACCAATTTCAGGCACAGAAATGACTTTAAACACACTTATTTTAGTTGAAAAAGTAATAATTCACATCCAACTGTCATTTAAAGTCAAAAGATTAAATGTTAAAATTTCATCAATATTGACCATTTTTTCAACGTTCGACTGGTCCGGGGTCATCGTTTTTCATCAGAAAATGGATTTTTTGGACTCTACCAAAAAAGATTCAAAATGTCTTTTGGATCGGGCCTCATGTTGAATAACCACTTTTTAAACCCTCACAGTGACCAAAATTGCCATTTTTACAGAGTTTTGCTTACTCAAAATCTTCAATTTTGACCAATTTCAGGCACAGAAATAACTTTAAACACACTTATTTTAGTTGAAAAAGTAATAATTCACATCCAACCGTCATTTAAAGTCAAAAGATTAAATGTTAAAATTTCATCAATATTGACCATTTTTTCAACGTTCGACTGGTCCGGGGTCATCGTTTTTCATCAGAAAATTGATTTTTTGGACTCTACCAAAAAAGATTCAAAATGTCTTTTGGATCGGGTCTCATGTTGAATAACCACTTTTTAAACCCTTACAGTGACCAAAATTGCCATTTTTACAGAGTTTTGCTTACTCAAAATCTTCAATTTTGACCAATTTCAGGCACAGAAATGACTTTAAACACACTTATTTTAGTTGAAAAAGTAATAATTCACATCCAACCGTCATTTGAAGTCAAAAGATTAAATGTTAAAATTTCATCAATATTGACCATTTTTTCAACGTTCGACTGGTCCGGGGTCATCGTTTTTCATCAGAAAATTGATTTTTTGGACTCTACCAAAAATGATTCAAAATGTCATTTGGATCGGGCCTCATGTTGAATAACCACTTTTTAAACCCTCACAGTGACCAAAATTGCCATTTTTACAGAGTTTTGCTTACTCAAAATCTTCAATTTTGACCAATTTCAGGCACAGAAATGACTTTAAACACACTTATTTTAGCTGAAAAAGTAATATTTCACATCCAACCGTCATTTAAAGTCAAAAGATTAAATGTTAAAATTTCATCAATATTGACCATTTTTTCAACGTTCGACTGGTCCGTGGTCATCGTTTTTCATCAGAAAATGGATTTTTTGGACTCTACCAAAAAAGATTCAAAATGTCTTTTGGATCGGGTCTCATGTTGAATAACCACTTTTTAAACCCTCACAGTGAACAAAATTGCCATTTTTACAGAGTTTTGCTTACTCAAAATCTTCAATTTTGACCAATTTCAGGCACAGAAATGACTTTAAACACACTTATTTTAGTTGAAAAAGTAATAATTCACATCCAACCGACATTTAAAGTCAAAAGATTAAATGTTAAAATTTCATCAATATTGACCATTTTTTCAACGTTCGACTGGTCCGAGGTCATCCTTTTTCATCAGAAAATTGATTTTTTGGACTGTACCAAAAATGATTCAAAATGTCATTTGGATCGGGCCTCATGTTGAATAACGACTTTTTAAACCCTCACAGTGACCAAAATTGCCATTTTTACAGAGTTTTGCTTACTCAAAATCTTCAATTTTGACCAATTTCAGGCACAGAAATGATTTTAAACACACTTATTTTAGTTGAAAAAGTAATAATTCACATCCAACCGTCATTTAAAGTCAAAAGATTAAATGTTAAAATTTCATCAATATTGACCATTTTTTTAACGTTCGACTGGTCCGGGGTCATCGTTTTTCATCAGAAAATTGATTTTTTGGACTCTACCAAAAATGATTCAAAATGTCATTTGGATCGGGCCTCATGTTGAATAACCACTTTTTAAACCCTCACAGTGACCAAAATTGCCATTTTTACAGAGTTTTGCTTACTCAAAATCTTCAATTTTGACCAATTTCAGGCACAGAAATGACTTTAAACACACTTATTTTAGTTGAAAAAGTAATAATTCACATCCAACCGTCATTTAAAGTCAAAAGATTAAATGTTAAAATTTCATCAATATTGACCATTTTTTCAACGTTCGACTGGTCCGGGGTCATCGTTTTTCATCAGAAAATTGATTTTTTGGACTCTACCAAAAATGATTCAAAATGTCATTTGGATCGGGCCTCATGTTGAATAACCACTTTTTAAACCCTCACAGTGACCAAAATTGCCATTTCTACAGAGTTTTGCTTACTCAAAATCTTAAATTTTGACCAATTTCAGGCACAGAAATGACTTTAAACACACTTATTTTAGTTGAAAAAGTAATAATTCACATCCAACCGTCATTTAAAGTCAAAAGATTAAATGTTAAAATTTCATCAATATTGACCATTTTTTCAACGTTCGACTGGTCCGGGGTCATCGTTTTTCATCAGATAATGGATTTTTTGGACTCTACCAAAAATGTTTCAAAATGTCTTTTGGATCGGGCCTCATGTTGAATAACCACTTTTTAAACCCTCACAGTGACCAAAATTGCCATTTTTACAGAGTTTTGCTTACTCAAAATCTTAAATTTTGACCAATTTCAGGCACAGAAATAACTTTAAACACACTTATTTTAGTTGAAAAAGTAATAATTCACATCCAACCGTCATTTAAAGTCAAAAGATTAAATGTTAAAATTTCATCAATATTGACCATTTTTTCAACGTTCGACTGGTCCGGGGTCATCGTTTTTCATCAGAAAATTGATTTTTTGGACTCTACCAAAAATGTTTCAAAATGTCATTTGGATCGGGCCTCATGTTGAATAACCACTTTTTAAACCCTCACAGTGACCAAAATTTCCATTTTTACAGAGTTTTGCTTACTCAAAATCTTCAATTTTGACCAATTTCAGGCACAGAAATGACTTTAAACACACTTATTTTAGTTGAAAAAGTAATAATTCACATCCAACCGTCATTTAAAGTCAAAAGATTAAATGTAAAAATTTCATCAATATTGACCATTTTTTCAACGTTCGACTGGTCCGGGGTCATCGTTTTTCATCAGAAAATTGATTTTTTGGACTCTACCAAAAATGTTTCAAAATGTCATTTGGATCGGGCCTCATGTTGAATAACCACTTTTTAAACCCTCACAGTGACCAAAATTGCCATTTTTACAGAGTTTTGCTTACTCAAAATCTTAAATTTTGACCAATTTCAGGCACAGAAATGACTTTAAACACACTTATTTTAGTTGAAAAAGTAATAATTCACATCCAACCGTCATTTAAAGTCAAAAGATTAAATGTTAAAATTTCATCAATATTGACCATTTTTTCAACGTTCGACTGGTCCGGGGTCATCGTTTTTCATCAGAAAATTGATTTTTTGGACTCTACCAAAAATGTTTCAAAACGTCATTTGGATCGGGCCTCATGTTGAATAACCACTTTTTAAACCCTCACAGTGACCAAAATTGCCATTTTTACAGAGTTTTGCTTACTCAAAATCTTCAATTTTGTCCAATTTCAGGCACAGAAATGATTTTAAACACACTTATTTTAGTTGAAAACGTAATATTTCACATCCAACCGTCATTTAAAGTCAAAAGATTAAATGTTAAAATTTCATCAATATTGACCATTTTTTCAACGTTCGACTGGTCCGGGGTCATCGTTTTTCATCAGAAAATGGATTTTTTGGACTCTACCAAAAAAGATTCAAAATGTTTTTTGGATCGGGTCTCATGTTGAATAACCACTTTTTAAACCCTCACAGTGACCAAAATTGCCATTTTTACAGAGTTTTGCTTACTCAAAATCTTCAATTTTGACCAATTTCAGGCACAGAAATGACTTTAAACACACTTATTTTAGTTGAAAAAGTAATAATTCACATCCAACCGTCATTTAAAGTCAAAAGATTAAATGTTAAAATTTCATCAATATTGACCATTTTTTCAACGTTCGACTGGTCCGGGGTCATCGTTTTTCATCAGAAAATTGATTTTTTGGACTCTACCAAAAATGATTCAAAATGTCATTTGGATCGGGCCTCATGTTGAATAACCACTTTTTAAACCCTCACAGTGACCAAAATTGCCATTTTTACAGAGTTTTGCTTACTCAAAATCTTCAATTTTGACCAATTTCAGGCACAGAAATGACTTTAAACACACTTATTTTAGTTGAAAAAGTAATAATTCACATCCAACCGTCATTTGAAGTCAAAAGATTAAATGTTAAAATTTCATCAATATTGACCATTTTTTCAACGTTCGACTGGTCCGGGGTCATCGTTTTTCATCAGAAAATTGATTTTTTGGACTCTACCAAAAATGATTCAAAATGTCATTTGGATCGGGCCTCATGTTGAATAACCACTTTTTAAACCCTCACAGTGACCAAAATTGCCATTTTTAAAGAGTTTTGCTTACTCAAAATCTTAAATTTTGACCAATTTCAGGCACAGAAATGACTTTAAACACACTTATTTTAGTTGAAAAAGTAATAATTCACATCCAACCGTCATTTAAAGTCAAAAGATTAAATGTAAAAATTTCATCAATATTGACCATTTTTTCAACGTTCGACTGGTCCGGGGTCATCGTTTTTCATCAGAAAATGGATTTTTTGGACTCTACCAAAAAAGATTCAAAATGTTTTTTGGATCGGGTCTCATGTTGAATAACCACTTTTTAAACCCTCACAGTGACCAAAATTGCCATTTTTACAGAGTTTTGCTTACTCAAAATCTTCAATTTTGACCAATTTCAGGCACAGAAATGACTTTAAACACACTTATTTTAGTTGAAAACGTAATATTTCACATCCAACCGTCATTTAAAGTCAAAAGATTAAATGTTAAAATTTCATCAATATTGACCATTTTTTCAACGTTCGACTGGTCCGGGGTCATCGTTTTTCATCAGAAAATGGATTTTTTGGACTCTACCAAAAAAGATTCAAAATGTTTTTTGGATCGGGTCTCATGTTGAATAACCACTTTTTAAACCCTCACAGTGACCAAAATTGCCATTTTTACAGAGTTTTGCTTACTCAAAATCTTCAATTTTGACCAATTTCAGGCACAGAAATGACTTTAAACACACTTATTTTAGTTGAAAAAGTAATAATTCACATCCAACCGTCATTTAAAGTCAAAAGATTAAATGTTAAAATTTCATCAATATTGACCATTTTTTCAACGTTCGACTGGTCCGGGGTCATCGTTTTTCATCAGAAAATTGATTTTTTGGACTCTACCAAAAATGATTCAAAATGTCATTTGGATCGGGCCTCATGTTGAATAACCACTTTTTAAACCCTCACAGTGACCAAAATTGCCATTTTTACAGAGTTTTGCTTACTCAAAATCTTCAATTTTGACCAATTTCAGGCACAGAAATGACTTTAAACACACTTATTTTAGTTGAAAAAGTAATAATTCACATCCAACCGTCATTTGAAGTCAAAAGATTAAATGTTAAAATTTCATCAATATTGACCATTTTTTCAACGTTCGACTGGTCCGGGGTCATCGTTTTTCATCAGAAAATTGATTTTTTGGACTCTACCAAAAATGATTCAAAATGTCATTTGGATCGGGCCTCATGTTGAATAACCACTTTTTAAACCCTCACAGTGACCAAAATTGCCATTTTTAAAGAGTTTTGCTTACTCAAAATCTTAAATTTTGACCAATTTCAGGCACAGAAATGACTTTAAACACACTTATTTTAGTTGAAAAAGTAATAATTCACATCCAACCGTCATTTAAAGTCAAAAGATTAAATGTAAAAATTTCATCAATATTGACCATTTTTTCATAGTTCGATTGGTCCGGGGTCATCGTTTTTCATCAGAAAATTGATTTTTTGGACTCTACCAAAAATGATTCAAAATGTCATTTGGATCGGGCCTCATGTTGAATAACCACTTTTTAAACCCTCACAGTGACCAAAATTGCCATTTTTACAGAGTTTTGGTTACTCAAAATCTTAAATTTTGACCAATTTCAGGCACAGAAATGACTTTAAACACACTTATTTTAGTTGAAAAAGTAATAATTCACATCCAACCGTCATTTAAAGTCAAAAGATTAAATGTTAAAATTTCATCAATATTGACCATTTTTTCAACGTTCGACTGGTCCGAGGTCATCGTTTTTCATAAGATAATGGATTTTTTGGACTCTACCAAAAATGTTTCAAAATGTCATTTGGATCGGGCCTCATGTTGAATAACCACTTTTTAAACCCTCACAGTGACCAAAATTGCCATTTTTACAGAGTTTTGCTTACTCAAAATCTTCAATTTTGACCAATTTCAGGCACAGAAATGACTTTAAACACACTTATTTTAGTTGAAAAAGTAATAATTCACATCCAACCGTCATTTAAAGTCAAAAGATTAAATGTTAAAATTTCATCAATATTGACCATTTTTTCAACGTTCGACTGGTCCGGGGTCATCGTTTTTCATCAGAAAATGGATTTTTTGGACTCTACCAAAAAAGATTCAAAATGTCTTTTGGATCGGGCCTCATGTTGAATAACCACTTTTCAAACCCTCACAGTGACCAAAATTGCCATTTTTACAGAGTTTTGCTTACTCAAAATCTTCAATTTTGACCAATTTCAGGCACAGAAATAACTTTAAACACACTTATTTTAGTTGAAAAAGTAATAATTCACATCCAACCGTCATTTAAAGTCAAAAGATTAAATGTTAAAATGTCATCAATATTGACCATTTTTTCAACGTTCGACTGGTCAGGGGTCATCGTTTTTCATCAGAAAATGGATTTTTTGGACTCTACCAAAAAAGATTAAAAATGTCTTTTGGATCGGGTCTCATGTTGAATAACCACTTTTTAAACCCTCACAGTGACCAAAATTACATTTTTACAGAGTTTTGCTTACTCAAAATCTTCAATTTTGACCAATTTCAGGCACAGAAATGACTTTAAACACACTTATTTTAGTTGAAAAAGTAATAATTCACATCCAACCGTCATTTAAAGTCAAAAGATTAAATGTTAAAATTTCATCAATATTGACCATTTTTTCAACGTTCGACTGGTCCGGGGTCATCGTTTTTCATCAGAAAATTGATTTTTTGGACTCTACCAAAAATGTTTCAAAATGTCATTTGGATCGGGCCTCATGTTGAATAACCACTTTTTAAACCCTCACAGTGACCAAAATTGCCATTTTTACAGAGTTTTGCTTACTCAAAATCTTCAATTTTGACCAATTTCAGGCACAGAAATGACTTTAAACACACTTATTTTAGTTGAAAAAGTAATAATTCACATCCAACCGTCATTTAAAGTCAAAAGATTAAATGTAAAAATTTCATCAATATTGACCATTTTTTCAACGTTCGACTGGTCCGGGGTCATCGTTTTTCATCAGAAAATTGATTTTTTGGACTCTACCAAAAATGATTCAAAATGTCATTTGGATCGGGCCTCATGTTGAATAACCACTTTTTAAACCCTCACAGTGACCAAAATTGCCATTTTTACAGAGTTTTGCTTACTCAAAATCTTAAATTTTGACCAATTTCAGGCACAGAAATGACTTTAAACACACTTATTTTAGTTGAAAAAGTAATAATTCACATCCAACCGTCATTTAAAGTCAAAAGATTAAATGTTAAAATGTCATCAATATTGACCATTTTTTCAACTTTCGACTGGTCAGGGGTCATCGTTTTTCATCAGAAAAGTGATTTTTTGGACTCTACCAAAAATGATTCAAAATGTCATTTGGATCGGGCCTCATGTTGAATAACCACTTTTTAAACCCTCACAGTGACCAAAATTGCCATTTTTACAGAGTTTTGCTTACTCAAAATCTTCAATTTTGACCAATTTCAGGCACAGAAATAACTTTAAACACACTTATTTTAGTTGAAAAAGTAATAATTCACATCCAACCGTCATTTAAAGTCAAAAGATTAAATGTTAAAATTTCATCAATATTGACCATTTTTTCAACGTTCGACTGGTCCGGGGTCATCGTTTTTCATCAGAAAATGGATTTTTTGGACTCTACCAAAAAAGATTCAAAATGTCTTTTGGATCGGGCCTCATGTTGAATAACCACTTTTTAAACCCTCACAGTGACCAAAATTGCCATTTTTACAGAGTTTTGCTTACTCAAAATCTTCAATTTTGACCAATTTCAGGCACAGAAATAACTTTAAACACACTTATTTTAGTTGAAAAAGTAATAATTCACATCCAACCGTCATTTAAAGTCAAAAGATTAAATGTTAAAATTTCATCAATATTGACCATTTTTTCAACGTTCGACTGGTCCGGGGTCATCGTTTTTCATCAGAAAATTGATTTTTTGGACTCTACCAAAAATGATTCAAAATGTCATTTGGATCGGGCCTCATGTTGAATAACCACTTTTTAAACCCTCACAGTGACCAAAATTGCCATTTTTACAGAGTTTTGCTTACTCAAAATCTTAAATTTTGACCAATTTCAGGCACAGAAATGACTTTAAACACACTTATTTTAGTTGAAAAAGTAATAATTCACATCCAACCGTCATTTAAAGTCAAAAGATTAAATGTTAAAATTTCATCAATATTGACCATTTTTTCAACGTTCGACTGGTCCGGGGTCATCGTTTTTCATCAGAAAATGGATTTTTTGGACTCTACCAAAAAAGATTCAAAATGTCTTTTGGATCGGGTCTCATGTTGAATAACAACTTTTTAAACGCTCACAGTGACCAAAATTGCCATTTTTACAGAGTTTTGCTTACTCAAAATCTTCAATTTTGACCAATTTCAGGCACAGAAATGACTTTAAACACACTTATTTTAGTTGAAAAAGTAATAATTCACATCCAACCGTCATTTAAAGTCAAAAGATTAAATGTTAAAATTTCATCAATATTGACCATTTTTTCAACGTTCGACTGGTCCGGGGTCATCGTTTTTCATCAGAAAATGGATTTTTTGGACTCTACCAAAAAAGATTCAAAATGTCTTTTGGATCGGGTCTCATGTTGAATAACCACTTTTTAAACCCTCACAGTGACCAAAATTGCCATTTTTACAGAGTTTTGCTTACTCAAAATCTTCAATTTTGACAAATTTCAGGCACAGAAATGACTTTAAACACACTTATTTTAGTTGAAAAAGTAATAATTCACATCCAACCATCATTTAAAGTCAAAAGATTAAATGTTAAAATTTCATCAATATTGACCATTTTTTCAACGTTCGACTGGTCCGGGATCATCGTTTTTCATCAGAAAATGGATTTTTTGGACTCTACCAAAAAAGATTCAAAATGTCTTTTGGATCGGGTCTCATGTTGAATAACCAGTTTTTAAACCCTCACAGTGACCAAAATTGCCATTTTTACAGAGTTTTGCTTACTCAAAATCTTCAATTGTTACCAATTTCAGGCACAGAAATGACTTTAAACACACTTATTTTAGTTGAAAAAGTAATAATTCACATCCAACCGTCATTTAAAGTCAAAAGATTAAATGTTAAAATTTCATCAATATTGACCATTTTTTCAACGTTCGACTGGTCCGGGGTCATCGTTTTTCATCAGAAAATGGATTTTTTGGACTCTACCAAAAAAGATTCAAAATGTCTTTTGGATCGGGTCTCATGTTGAATAACCACTTTTTAAACCCTCACAGTGACCAAAATTGCCATTTTTACAGAGTTTTGCTTACTCAAAATCTTCAATTTTGACCAATTTCAGGCACAGAAATGACTTTAAACACACTTATTTTAGTTGAAAAAGTAATAATTCACATCCAACCGTCATTTAAAGTCAAAAGATTAAATGTTAAAATTTCATCAATATTGACCATTTTTTCAACGTTCGACTGGTCCGGGGTCATCGTTTTTCATCAGAAAATTGATTTTTTGGACTCTACCAAAAAAGATTCAAAATGTCTTTTGGATCAGGTCTCATGTTGAATAACCACTTTTTAAACCCTCACAGTGACCAAAATTGCCATTTTTACAGAGTTTTGCTTACTCAAAATCTTAAATTTTGACCAATTTCAGGCACAGAAATGACTTTAAACACACTTATTTTAGTTGAAAAAGTAATAATTCACATCCAACCGTCATTTAAAGTCAAAAGATTAAATGTTAAAATTTCATCAATATTGACCATTTTTTCAACGTTCGACTGGTCCGGGGTCATCGTTTTTCATCAGAAAATGGATTTTTTGGACTCTACCAAAAAAGATTCAAAATGTCTTTTGGATCAGGTCTCATGTTGAATAACCACTTTTTAAACCCTCACAGTGACCAAAATTGCCATTTTTACAGAGTTTTGCTTACTCAAAATCTTAAATTTTGACCAATTTCAGGCACAGAAATGACTTTAAACACACTTATTTTAGTTGAAAAAGTAATAATTCACATCCAACCGTCATTTAAAGTCAAAAGATTAAATGTTAAAATTTCATCAATATTGACCATTTTTTCAACGTTCGACTGGTCCGGGGTCATCGTTTTTCATCAGAAAATTGATTTTTTGGACTCTACCAAAAAAGATTCAAAATGTCTTTTGGATCGGGCCTCATGTTGAATAACCACTTTTTAAACCCTCACAGTGACCAAAATTGCCATTTTTACAGAGTTTTGCTTACTCAAAATCTTCAATTTTGACCAATTTCAGGCACAGAAATAACTTTAAACACACTTATTTTAGTTGAAAAAGTAATAATTCACATCCAACCGTCATTTAAAGTCAAAAGATTAAATGTTAAAATTTCATCAATATTGACCATTTTTTCAACGTTCGACTGGTCCGGGGTCATCGTTTTTCATCAGAAAATGGATTTTTTGGACTCTACCAAAAAAGATTCAAAATGTCTTTTGGATCGGGTCTCATGTTGAATAACCAGTTTTTAAACCCTCACAGTGACCAAAATTGCCATTTTTACAGAGTTTTGCTTACTCAAAATCTTCAATTTTGACCAATTTCAGGCACAGAAATAACTTTAAACACACTTATTTTAGTTGAAAAAGTAATAATTCACATCCAACCGTCATTTAAAGTCAAAAGATTAAATGTTAAAATTTCATCAATATTGACCATTTTTTCAACGTTCGACTGGTCCGGGGTCATCGTTTTTCATCAGAAAATGGATTTTTTGGACTCTACCAAAAAAGATTCAAAATGTCTTTTGGATCGGGTCTCATGTTGAATAACCAGTTTTTAAACCCTCACAGTGACCAAAATTGCCATTTTTACAGAGTTTTGCTTACTCAAAATCTTCAATTTTGACCAATTTCAGGCACAGAAATGACTTTAAACACGCTTATTTTAGTTGAAAAAGTAATAATTCACATCCAACCGTCATTTAAAGTCAAAAGATTAAATGTAAAAATTTCATCAATATTGACCATTTTTTCAACGTTCGACTGGTCCGGGGTCATCGTTTTTCATCAGAAAATTGATTTTTTGGACTCTACCAAAAATGTTTCAAAATGTCATTTGGATCGGGCCTCATGTTGAATAACCACTTTTTAAACCCTCACAGTGACCAAAATTTCCATTTTTACAGAGTTTTGCTTACTCAAAATCTTCAATTTTGACCAATTTCAGGCACAGAAATGACTTTAAACACACTTATTTTAGTTGAAAAAGTAATAATTCACATCCAACCGTCATTTAAAGTCAAAAGATTAAATGTAAAAATTTCATCAATATTGACCATTTTTTCAATGTTCGACTGGTCCGGGGTCATCGTTTTTCATCAGAAAATTGATTTTTTGGACTCTACCAAAAATGTTTCAAAATGTCATTTGGATCGGGCCTCATGTTGAATAACCACTTTTTAAACCCTCACAGTGACCAAAATTGCCATTTTTACAGAGTTTTGCTTACTCAAAATCTTCAATTTTGACCAATTTCAGGCACAGAAATGACTTTAAACACGCTTATTTTAGTTGAAAAAGTAATAATTCACATCCAACCGTCATTTAAAGTCAAAAGATTAAATGTAAAAATTTCATCAATATTGACCATTTTTTCAACGTTCGACTGGTCCGGGGTCATCGTTTTTCATCAGAAAATTGATTTTTTGGACTCTACCAAAAATGATTCAAAATGTCATTTGGATCGGGCCTCATGTTGAATAACCACTTTTTAAACCCTCACAGTGACCAAAATTGCCATTTTTAAAGAGTTTTGCTTACTCAAAATCTTAAATTTTGACCAATTTCAGGCACAGAAATGACTTTAAACACACTTATTTTAGTTGAAAAAGTAATAATTCACATCCAACCATCATTTAAAGTCAAAAGATTAAATGTTAAAATTTCATCAATATTAACCATTTTTTCAACGTTCGACTGGTCCGGGGTCATCGTTTTTCATCAGAAAATTGATTTTTTGGACTCTACCAAAAAAGATTCAAAATGTCTTTTGGATCGGGCCTCATGTTGAATAACCACTTTTTAAACCCTCACAGTGACCAAAATTGCCATTTTTACAGAGTTTTGCTTACTCAAAATCTTCAATTTTGACCAATTTCAGGCACAGAAATAACTTTAAACACACTTATTTTAGTTGAAAAAGTAATAATTCACATCCAACCGTCATTTAAAGTCAAAAGATTAAATGTTAAAATTTCATCAATATTGACCATTTTGTCAACGTTCGACTGGTCCGGGGTCATCGTTTTTCATCAGAAAATGGATTTTTTGGACTCTACCAAAAAAGATTCAAAATGTCTTTTGGATCGGGTCTCATGTTGAATAACCACTTTTTAAACCCTCACAGTGACCAAAATTGCCATTTTTACAGAGTTTTGCTTACTCAAAATCTTCAATTTTGACCAATTTCAGGCACAGAAATGACTTTAAACACACTTATTTTAGTTGAAAAAGTAATAATTCACATCCAACCGTCATTTAAAGTCAAAAGATTAAATGTTAAAATTTCATCAATATTGACCATTTTTTCAACGTTCGACTGGTCCGGGGTCATCGTTTTTCATCAGAAAATTGATTTTTTGGACTCTACCAAAAATGATTCAAAATGTCATTTGGATCGGGCCTCATGTTGAATAACCACTTTTTAAACCCTCACAGTGACCAAAATTGCCATTTTTAAAGAGTTTTGCTTACTCAAAATCTTAAATTTTGACCAATTTCAGGCACAGAAATGACTTTAAACACACTTATTTTAGTTGAAAAAGTAATAATTCACATCCAACCATCATTTAAAGTCAAAAGATTAAATGTTAAAATTTCATCAATATTGACCATTTTTTCAACGTTCGACTGGTCCGGGGTCATCGTTTTTCATCAGAAAATTGATTTTTTGGACTCTACCAAAAAAGATTCAAAATGTCTTTTGGATCGGGCCTCATGTTGAATAACCACTTTTTAAACCCTCACAGTGACCAAAATTGCCATTTTTACAGAGTTTTGCTTACTCAAAATCTTCAATTTTGACCAATTTCAGGCACAGAAATAACTTTAAACACACTTATTTTAGTTGAAAAAGTAATAATTCACATCCAACCGTCATTTAAAGTCAAAAGATTAAATGTTAAAATTTCATCAATATTGACCATTTTGTCAACGTTCGACTGGTCCGGGGTCATCGTTTTTCATCAGAAAATGGATTTTTTGGACTCTACCAAAAAAGATTCAAAATGTCTTTTGGATCGGGTCTCATGTTGAATAACCACTTTTTAAACCCTCACAGTGACCAAAATTGCCATTTTTACAGAGTTTTGCTTACTCAAAATCTTCAATTTTGACCAATTTCAGGCACAGAAATGACTTTAAACACACTTATTTTAGTTGAAAAAGTAATAATTCACATCCAACCGTCATTTAAAGTCAAAAGATTAAATGTTAAAATTTCATCAATATTGACCATTTTCTCAACGTTCGACTGGTCCGGGGTCATCGTTTTTCATCAGAAAATTGATTTTTTGGACTCTACCAAAAATGATTCAAAATGTCATTTGGATCGGGCCTCATGTTGAATAACCACTTTTTAAACCCTCACAGTTACCAAAATTGCCATTTTTACAGAGTTTTGCTTACTCAAAATCTTCAATTTTGACCAATTTCAGGCACAGAAATGACTTTAAACACGCTTATTTTAGTTGAAAAAGTAATAATTCACATCCAACCGTCATTTAAAGTCAAAAGATTAAATGTTAAAATTTCATCAATATTGACCATTTTTTCAACGTTCGACTGGTCCGGGGTCATCGTTTTTCATCAGAAAATGGATTTTTTGGACTCTACCAAAAAAGATTCAAAATGTCTTTTGGATCGGGTCTCATGTTGAATAACCACTTTTTAAACCCTCACAGTGACCAAAATTGCCATTTTTACAGAGTTTTGCTTACTCAAAATCTTCAATTTTGACCAATTTCAGGCACAGAAATGACTTTAAACACACTTATTTTAGTTGAAAAAGTAATAATTCACATCCAACCGTCATTTAAAGTCAAAAGATTAAATGTTAAAATTTCATCAATATTGACCATTTTTTCAACGTTCGACTGGTCCGGGGTCATCGTTTTTCATCAGAAAATTGATTTTTTGGACTCTACCAAAAAAGATTCAAAATGTCTTTTGGATCAGGTCTCATGTTGAATAACCACTTTTTAAACCCTCACAGTGACCAAAATTGCCATTTTTACAGAGTTTTGCTTACTCAAAATCTTAAATTTTGACCAATTTCAGGCACAGAAATGACTTTAAACACACTTATTTTAGTTGAAAAAGTAATAATTCACATCCAACCGTCATTTAAAGTCAAAAGATTAAATGTTAAAATTTCATCAATATTGACCATTTTTTCAACGTTCGACTGGTCCGGGGTCATCGTTTTTCATCAGAAAATGGATTTTTTGGACTCTACCAAAAAAGATTCAAAATGTCTTTTGGATCAGGTCTCATGTTGAATAACCACTTTTTAAACCCTCACAGTGACCAAAATTGCCATTTTTACAGAGTTTTGCTTACTCAAAATCTTAAATTTTGACCAATTTCAGGCACAGAAATGACTTTAAACACACTTATTTTAGTTGAAAAAGTAATAATTCACATCCAACCGTCATTTAAAGTCAAAAGATTAAATGTTAAAATTTCATCAATATTGACCATTTTTTCAACGTTCGACTGGTCCGGGGTCATCGTTTTTCATCAGAAAATTGATTTTTTGGACTCTACCAAAAAAGATTCAAAATGTCTTTTGGATCGGGCCTCATGTTGAATAACCACTTTTTAAACCCTCACAGTGACCAAAATTGCCATTTTTACAGAGTTTTGCTTACTCAAAATCTTCAATTTTGACCAATTTCAGGCACAGAAATAACTTTAAACACACTTATTTTAGTTGAAAAAGTAATAATTCACATCCAACCGTCATTTAAAGTCAAAAGATTAAATGTTAAAATTTCATCAATATTGACCATTTTTTCAACGTTCGACTGGTCCGGGGTCATCGTTTTTCATCAGAAAATGGATTTTTTGGACTCTACCAAAAAAGATTCAAAATGTCTTTTGGATCGGGTCTCATGTTGAATAACCAGTTTTTAAACCCTCACAGTGACCAAAATTGCCATTTTTACAGAGTTTTGCTTACTCAAAATCTTCAATTTTGACCAATTTCAGGCACAGAAATAACTTTAAACACACTTATTTTAGTTGAAAAAGTAATAATTCACATCCAACCGTCATTTAAAGTCAAAAGATTAAATGTTAAAATTTCATCAATATTGACCATTTTTTCAACGTTCGACTGGTCCGGGGTCATCGTTTTTCATCAGAAAATGGATTTTTTGGACTCTACCAAAAAAGATTCAAAATGTCTTTTGGATCGGGTCTCATGTTGAATAACCAGTTTTTAAACCCTCACAGTGACCAAAATTGCCATTTTTACAGAGTTTTGCTTACTCAAAATCTTCAATTTTGACCAATTTCAGGCACAGAAATGACTTTAAACACGCTTATTTTAGTTGAAAAAGTAATAATTCACATCCAACCGTCATTTAAAGTCAAAAGATTAAATGTAAAAATTTCATCAATATTGACCATTTTTTCAACGTTCGACTGGTCCGGGGTCATCGTTTTTCATCAGAAAATTGATTTTTTGGACTCTACCAAAAATGTTTCAAAATGTCATTTGGATCGGGCCTCATGTTGAATAACCACTTTTTAAACCCTCACAGTGACCAAAATTTCCATTTTTACAGAGTTTTGCTTACTCAAAATCTTCAATTTTGACCAATTTCAGGCACAGAAATGACTTTAAACACACTTATTTTAGTTGAAAAAGTAATAATTCACATCCAACCGTCATTTAAAGTCAAAAGATTAAATGTAAAAATTTCATCAATATTGACCATTTTTTCAATGTTCGACTGGTCCGGGGTCATCGTTTTTCATCAGAAAATTGATTTTTTGGACTCTACCAAAAATGTTTCAAAATGTCATTTGGATCGGGCCTCATGTTGAATAACCACTTTTTAAACCCTCACAGTGACCAAAATTGCCATTTTTACAGAGTTTTGCTTACTCAAAATCTTCAATTTTGACCAATTTCAGGCACAGAAATGACTTTAAACACGCTTATTTTAGTTGAAAAAGTAATAATTCACATCCAACCGTCATTTAAAGTCAAAAGATTAAATGTAAAAATTTCATCAATATTGACCATTTTTTCAACGTTCGACTGGTCCGGGGTCATCGTTTTTCATCAGAAAATTGATTTTTTGGACTCTACCAAAAATGATTCAAAATGTCATTTGGATCGGGCCTCATGTTGAATAACCACTTTTTAAACCCTCACAGTGACCAAAATTGCCATTTTTAAAGAGTTTTGCTTACTCAAAATCTTAAATTTTGACCAATTTCAGGCACAGAAATGACTTTAAACACACTTATTTTAGTTGAAAAAGTAATAATTCACATCCAACCATCATTTAAAGTCAAAAGATTAAATGTTAAAATTTCATCAATATTAACCATTTTTTCAACGTTCGACTGGTCCGGGGTCATCGTTTTTCATCAGAAAATTGATTTTTTGGACTCTACCAAAAAAGATTCAAAATGTCTTTTGGATCGGGCCTCATGTTGAATAACCACTTTTTAAACCCTCACAGTGACCAAAATTGCCATTTTTACAGAGTTTTGCTTACTCAAAATCTTCAATTTTGACCAATTTCAGGCACAGAAATAACTTTAAACACACTTATTTTAGTTGAAAAAGTAATAATTCACATCCAACCGTCATTTAAAGTCAAAAGATTAAATGTTAAAATTTCATCAATATTGACCATTTTGTCAACGTTCGACTGGTCCGGGGTCATCGTTTTTCATCAGAAAATGGATTTTTTGGACTCTACCAAAAAAGATTCAAAATGTCTTTTGGATCGGGTCTCATGTTGAATAACCACTTTTTAAACCCTCACAGTGACCAAAATTGCCATTTTTACAGAGTTTTGCTTACTCAAAATCTTCAATTTTGACCAATTTCAGGCACAGAAATGACTTTAAACACACTTATTTTAGTTGAAAAAGTAATAATTCACATCCAACCGTCATTTAAAGTCAAAAGATTAAATGTTAAAATTTCATCAATATTGACCATTTTTTCAACGTTCGACTGGTCCGGGGTCATCGTTTTTCATCAGAAAATTGATTTTTTGGACTCTACCAAAAATGATTCAAAATGTCATTTGGATCGGGCCTCATGTTGAATAACCACTTTTTAAACCCTCACAGTGACCAAAATTGCCATTTTTAAAGAGTTTTGCTTACTCAAAATCTTAAATTTTGACCAATTTCAGGCACAGAAATGACTTTAAACACACTTATTTTAGTTGAAAAAGTAATAATTCACATCCAACCATCATTTAAAGTCAAAAGATTAAATGTTAAAATTTCATCAATATTGACCATTTTTTCAACGTTCGACTGGTCCGGGGTCATCGTTTTTCATCAGAAAATTGATTTTTTGGACTCTACCAAAAAAGATTCAAAATGTCTTTTGGATCGGGCCTCATGTTGAATAACCACTTTTTAAACCCTCACAGTGACCAAAATTGCCATTTTTACAGAGTTTTGCTTACTCAAAATCTTCAATTTTGACCAATTTCAGGCACAGAAATAACTTTAAACACACTTATTTTAGTTGAAAAAGTAATAATTCACATCCAACCGTCATTTAAAGTCAAAAGATTAAATGTTAAAATTTCATCAATATTGACCATTTTGTCAACGTTCGACTGGTCCGGGGTCATCGTTTTTCATCAGAAAATGGATTTTTTGGACTCTACCAAAAAAGATTCAAAATGTCTTTTGGATCGGGTCTCATGTTGAATAACCACTTTTTAAACCCTCACAGTGACCAAAATTGCCATTTTTACAGAGTTTTGCTTACTCAAAATCTTCAATTTTGACCAATTTCAGGCACAGAAATGACTTTAAACACACTTATTTTAGTTGAAAAAGTAATAATTCACATCCAACCGTCATTTAAAGTCAAAAGATTAAATGTTAAAATTTCATCAATATTGACCATTTTCTCAACGTTCGACTGGTCCGGGGTCATCGTTTTTCATCAGAAAATTGATTTTTTGGACTCTACCAAAAATGATTCAAAATGTCATTTGGATCGGGCCTCATGTTGAATAACCACTTTTTAAACCCTCACAGTTACCAAAATTGCCATTTTTACAGAGTTTTGCTTACTCAAAATCTTCAATTTTGACCAATTTCAGGCACAGAAATGACTTTAAACACACTTATTTTAGTTGAAAAAGTAATAATTCACATCCAACCGTCATTTAAAGTCAAAAGATTAAATGTTAAAATTTCATCAATATTGACCATTTTTTCAACGTTCGACTGGTCCGGGGTCATCGTTTTTCATCAGAAAAT
>NW_028245611.1:0-27226 GCF_964263255.1 Lissotriton vulgaris | reverse complement strand
TAGTTGAAAAAGTCATAATTCACATCCAACAGTCGTTTGGAGTCAAAAGATTAAATGTTAAAATTTCATCGATATGGACCATTTTGGGGACGTTCGACAGGTCCGGAGTCATCGTTTTTCATCAGAAAATGAATTTTTCGGACTATACCAAAAATGATTCAAAATGTCAAATAGATCGTGCCTCATGTTGAATAACCACTTTTAACCCCTCAGAGTGACCAAAATTGCCCATTTTTTACAGAGTTTTGCTTACACAAAAGCTTCAATTTTGACCAATTTCAGGCACATAAATGACTTTAAACACACTTATTTTAGTTGAAAAAGACTTAATTCACATCCAACAGTCGTTTGGAGTCAAAAGATTAAATGTTAAAATTTCATCGATATGGACCATTTTGGGGACGTTCGACAGGTCCGGAGTCATGGTTTTTCATCAGAAAATGAATTTTTCGTACTATACCAAAAATGATTCAAAATGTTAAATTGATCGTGCCTCATGTTGAATAACCACTTTTAACCCCTCAGAGTGACCAAAATTGCCATTTTTACAGAGTTTTGCTTACTCAAAAGCTTCAATTTTGACCAATTTCAGGCACATAAATGACTTTAAACACACTTATTTTAGTTGAAAAAGACTTAATTCACATCCAACAGTCGTTTGGAGTCAAAAAGATTAAATGTTAAAATTTCATTGATATGGACCATTTTGGGGACGTTCGACAGGTCCGGAGTCATCGTTTTTCATCAGAAAATGAATTTTTCGGACTATACCAAAAATGATTCAAAATGTCAAATTGATCGTGCCTCATGTTGAATAACCACTTTTTTAACCCCTCAGAGTGGCCAAAATTGCCATTTTTACAGAGTTTTGCTTACTCAAAAGCTTCAATTTTGACCAATTTCAGCACATAAATGACTTTAAACACACTTATTTTAGTTGAAAAAGACTTAATTCACATCCAACAGTCATTTGGAGTCAAAAGATTAAATGTTAAAATTTCATCAATATGGACCATTTTGGGGACGTTCGACAGGTCCGGAGTCATCGTTTTTCATCAGAAAATGAATTTTTCAGACTGTACCAAAAATGATTCAAAATGTCAAAGTGATCGTGCCTCATGTTGAATAACCACTTTTTAACCCCTCAGAGTGACCAAAATTGCCATTTTTACAGAGTTTTGCTTACTCAAAAGCTTCAATTTTGACCAATTTCAGGCACATAAATGACTTTAAACACACTTATTTTAGTTGAAAAAGACTTAATTCACATCCAACAGTTGTTTGGAGTCAAAAGATTAAATGTTAAAATTCCATCGATATGGACCATTTTGGGGACGTTCGACAGGTCCGGAGTCATCGTTTTTCATCAGAAAATGAATTTTTCGGACTGTACCAAAAATGATTCAAAATGTCAAAGTGATCGTGCCTCATGTTGAATAACCACTTTTTAACCCCTCAGAGTGACCAAAATTGCCATTTTTACAGAGTTTTGCTTACTCAAAAGCTTCAATTTTGACCAATTTCAGGCACATAAATGACTTTAAACACACTTATTTTAGTTGAAAAAGACTTAATTCACATCCAACAGTCGTTTGGAGTCAAAAGATTAAATGTTAAAATTCCATCGATATGGACCATTTTGGGGACGTTCAACAGGTCGGAGTCATCGTTTTTCATCAGAAAATGAATTTTTCGGACTGTACCAAAAATGATTCAAAATGTCAAAGTGATCGTGCCTCATGTTGAATAACCACTTTTTAACCCCTCAGAGCGACCAAAATTGCCATTTTTACAGAGTTTTGCTTACTCAAAAGTTTTCAATTTTGACCAATTTCAGGCACATAAATGACTTTAAACACACTTATTTTAGTTGAAAAAGTCATAATTCACATCCAACAGTCGTTTGGAGTCAAAAGATTAAATGTTAAAATTTCATCGATATGGACCATTTTGGGGACGTTCGACAGGTCCGGAGTCATAGTTTTTCATCAGAAAATGAATCTTTCGGACTATACCAAAAATGATTCAAAATGTCAAATAGATCGTGCCTCATGTTGAATAACCACTTTTAAACCCTCAGAGTGACCAAAATTGCCATTTTTACAGAGTTTTGCTTACTCAAAAGTTTCAATTTTGACAAATTTCAGGCACATAAATGACTTTAAACACACTTATTTTAGTTGAAAAAGACTTAATTCACATCCAACAGTCGTTTGGAGTCAAAAGAATAAATGTTAAAATTTCATCGATATGGACCATTTGGGGACGTTCGACAGGTCCGGAGTCATCGTTTTTCATCAGAAAATGATTTTTCGGACTATACCAAAAATGATTCAAAATGTCAAATGGATCGCGCCTCATGTTGAATAACCACGTTTTAACCCTCAGAGAGACCAAAATTGCCATTTTTACAGAGTTTTGCTTACACAAAAGCTTCAATTTTGACCAATTTCAGGCACATAAATGACTTAAACACACTTATTTTAGTTGAAAAAGACTTAATTCACATCCAACAGTTGTTTGGAGTCAAAAGATTAAATGTTAAAATTTCATTGATATGGACCATTTTGGGGGCGTTCGACAGGTCCGGAGTCATCGTTTTTCATCAGAAAATGAATTTTCAGACTATACCAAAAATGATTCAAAATGTCAAAGTGATCGTGCCTCATGTTGAATAACCACTTTTTAACCCCTCAGAGTGACCAAAATTGCCATTTTTACAGAGTTTTGCTTACTCAAAAGTTTCAATTTGGACCAATTTCAGGCACATAAATGACTTTAAACACACTTATTTTAGTTGAAAAAGTCATAATTCACATCCAACAGTCGCTTGGAGTCAAAAGATTAAATGTTAAAATTTCATCGATATGGACCATTTTGGGGACGTTCGACAGGTCCGGAGTCATCGTTTTTCATCAGAAAATGAATTTTTCAGACTATACCAAAAATGATTCAAAATGTCAAAGTGATCGTGCCTCATGTTGAATAACCACTTTTTAACCCCTCAGAGTGACCAAAATTGCCATTTTTACAGAGTTTTGCTTACTCAAAAGTTTCAATTTTGACCAATTTCAGGCACATAAATGACTTTAAACACACTTATTTTAGTTGAAAAAGTCATAATTCACATCCAACAGTCGTTTGGAGTCAAAAGATTAAATGTTAAAATTTCATCGATATGGACCATTTTGGGGACGTTCGACAGGTCCGGAGTCATGGTTTTTCATCAGAAAATGAATTTTTCGGACTATACCAAAAATGATTCAAAATGTTAAATTGATCGTGCCTCATGTTGAATAACCACTTTTTAACCCCTCAGAGTGACCAAAATTGCCATTTTTACAGAGTTTTGCATACTCAAAAGCTTCAATTTTGACCAATTTCAGGCACATAAATGACTTTAAACACACTTATTTTAGTTGAAAAAGTCATAATTCACATCCAACAGTCGTTTGGAGTCAAAGATTAAATGTTAAAATTTCATCGATATGGACCATTTTGGGGACGTTCGACAGGTCCGGAGTCATCGTTTTTCATCAGAAAATGAATTTTTCAGACTGTACCAAAAATGATTCAAAATGTCAAAGTGATCGTGCCTCATGTTGAATAACCACTTTTTAACCCCTCAGAGTGACCAAAATTGCCATTTTTACAGAGTTTTGCTTACTCAAAAGTTTCAATTTTGACCAATTTCAGGCACATAAATGACTTTAAACACACTTATTTTAGTTGAAAAAGTCATAATTCACATCCAACAGTCGTTTGGAGTCAAAAGATTAAATGTTAAAATTTCATCGATATGGACCATTTTGGGGACGTTCGACAGGTCCGGAGTCATCGTTTTTCATCAGAAAATGAATTTTTCGGACTATACCAAAAATGATTCAAAATGTCAAATAGATCGTGCCTCATGTTGAATAACCACTTTTTAACCCCTCAGAGTGACCAAAATTGCCATTTTTACAGAGTTTTGCTTACACAAAAGCTTCAATTTTGACCAATTTCAGGCACATAAATGACTTTAAACACACTTATTTTAGTTGAAAAAGACTTAATTCACATCCAACAGTCGTTTGGAGTCAAAAGATTAAATGTTAAAATTTCATCGATATGGACCATTTTGGGGAAGTTCGACAGGTCCGGAGTCATGGTTTTTCATCAGAAAAATGAATTTTTCGGACTATACCAAAAATGATTCAAAATGTTAAATTGATCGTGCCTCATGTTGAATAACCACTTTTTAACCCCTCAGAGTGACCAAAATTGCCATTTTTACAGAGTTTTGCTTACTCAAAAGCTTCAATTTTGACCAATTTCAGGCACATAAATGACTTTAAACACACTTATTTTAGTTGAAAAAGACTTAATTCACATCCAACAGTCGTTTGGAGTCAAAAGATTAAATGTTAAAATTTCATCGATATGGACCATTTTGGGACGTTCGACAGGTCCGGAGTCATCGTTTTTCATCAGAAAATGAATTTTTCGGACTATACCAAAAATGATTGAAAATGTCAAATTGATCGTGCCTCATGTTGGATAACCACTTTTTAACCCCTCAGAGTGGCCAAAATTGCCATTTTTACAGAGTTTTGCTTACTCAAAAGCTTCAATTTTGACCAATTTCAGGCACATAAATGACTTTAAACACACTTATTTTAGTTGAAAAAGACTTAATTCACATCCAACGGTCGTTTGGAGTCAAAAGATTAAATGTTAAAATTTCATCGATATGGACCATTTTGGGGACGTTCGACAGGTCCGGAGTCATCGTTTTTCATCAGAAAATGAATTTTTCGGACTGTACCAAAAATGATTCAAAATGTCAAAGTGATCGTGCCTCATGTTGAATAACCACTTTTTAACCCCTCAGAGTGACCAAAATTGCCATTTTTACAGAGTTTTGCTTACTCAAAAGCTTCAATTTTGACCAATTTCAGGCACATAAATGACTTTAAACACACTTATTTTAGTTGAAAAAAGACTTAATTCACATCCAACAGTCGTTTGGAGTCAAAAGATTAAATGTTAAAATTCCATCGATATGGACCATTTTGGGGACGTTCGAAAGGTCCGGAGTCATCGTTTTTCATCAGACAATGAATTTTTCGGACTGTACCAAAAATGATTCAAAATGTCAAAGTGATCGTGCCTCATGTTGAATAACCACTTTTTAACCCCTCAGAGTGACCAAAATTGCCATTTTTACAGAGTTTTGCTTACTCAAAAGTTTCAATTTTGACCAATTTCAGGCACATAAATGACTTTAAACACACTTATTTTAGTTGAAAAAGTCATAATTCACATCCAACAGTCGTTTGGAGTCAAAAGATTAAATGTTAAAATTTCATCGATATGGACCATTTTGGGGGCGTTCGACAGGTCCGGAGTCATAGTTTTTCGTCAGAAAATGAATCTTTCGGACTATACCAAAAATGATTCAAAATGTCAAATAGATCGTGCCTCATGTTGAATAACCACTTTTTAACCCCTCAGAGTGACCAAAATTGCCATTTTTACAGAGTTTGCTTACACAAAAGCTTCAATTTTGACCAATTTCAGGCACATAAATTACTTTAAACACACTTATTTTAGTTGAAAAAGACTTAATTCACATCCAACAGTCGTTTGGAGTCAAAAGATTAAATGTTAAAATTTCATCGATATGGACCATTTTGGGGACGTTCGACAGGTCCGGAGTCATGGTTTTTCATCAGAAAATGAATTTTTCGTACTATACCAAAAATGATTCAAAATGTTAAATTGATCGTGCCTCATGTTGAATAACCACTTTTTAACCCCTCAGAGTGACCAAAATTGCCATTTTTACAGAGTTTTGCTTACTCAAAAGCTTCAATTTTGACCAATTTCAGGCACATAAATGACTTTAAACACACTTATTTTAGTTGAAAAAGACTTAATTCACATCCAACAGTCGTTTGGAGTCAAAAGATTAAATGTTAAAATTTCATTGATATGGACCATTTTGGGGACGTTCGACAGGTCCGGAGTCATCGTTTTTCATCAGAAAATGAATTTTTCGGACTATACCAAAAATGATTCAAAATGTCAAATTGATCGTGCCTCATGTTGAATAACCACTTTTTAACCCCTCAGAGTGGCCAAAATTGCCATTTTTACAGAGTTTTGCTTACTCAAAAGCTTCAATTTTGACCAATTTCAGGCACATAAATGACTTTAAACACACTTATTTTAGTTGAAAAAGACTTAATTCACATCCAACAGTCATTTGGAGTCAAAAGATTAAATGTTAAAATTTCATCAATATGGACCATTTTGGGGACGTTCGACAGGTCCGGAGTCATCGTTTTTCATCAGAAAATGAATTTTTCAGACTGTACCAAAAATGATTCAAAATGTCAAAGTGATCGTGCCTCATGTTGAATAACCACTTTTTAACCCCTCAGAGTGACCAAAATTGCCATTTTTACAGAGTTTTGCTTACTCAAAAGCTTCAATTTTGACCAATTTCAGGCACATAAATGACTTTAAACACACTTATTTTAGTTGAAAAAGACTTAATTCACATCCAACAGTTGTTTGGAGTCAAAAGATTAAATGTTAAAATTCCATCGATATGGACCATTTTGGGGACGTTCGACAGGTCCGGAGTCATCGTTTTTCATCAGAAAATGAATTTTTCGGACTGTACCAAAAATGATTCAAAATGTCAAAGTGATCGTGCCTCATGTTGAATAACCTTTTTTTAACCCCTCAGAGTGACCAAAATTGCCATTTTTACAGAGTTTTGCTTACTCAAAAGCTTCAATTTTGACCAATTTCAGGCACATAAATGACTTTAAACACACTTATTTTAGTTGAAAAAGACTTAATTCACATCCAACAGTCGTTTGGAGTCAAAAGATTAAATGTTAAAATTCCATCGATATGGACCATTTTGGGGACGTTCAACAGGTCCGGAGTCATCGTTTTTCATCAGAAAATGAATTTTTCGGACTGTACCAAAAATGATTCAAAATGTCAAAGTGATCGTGCCTCATGTTGAATAACCACTTTTTAACCCCTCAGAGCGACCAAAATTGCCATTTTTACAGAGTTTTGCTTACTCAAAAGTTTCAATTTTGACCAATTTCAGGCACATAAATGACTTTAAACACACTTATTTTAGTTGAAAAAGTCATAATTCACATCCAACAGTCGTTTGGAGTCAAAAGATTAAATGTTAAAATTTCATCGATATGGACCATTTTGGGGACGTTCGACAGGTCCGGAGTCATAGTTTTTCATCAGAAAATGAATCTTTCGGACTATACCAAAAATGATTCAAAATGTCAAATAGATCGTGCCTCATGTTGAATAACCACTTTTTAAACCCTCAGAGTGACCAAAATTGCCATTTTTACAGAGTTTTGCTTACTCAAAAGTTTCAATTTTGACAAATTTCAGGCACATAAATGACTTTAAACACACTTATTTTAGTTGAAAAAGACTTAATTCACATCCAACAGTCGTTTGGAGTCAAAAGAATAAATGTTAAAATTTCATCGATATGGACCATTTGGGGACGTTCGACAGGTCCGGAGTCATCGTTTTTCATCAGAAAATGATTTTTCGGACTATACCAAAAATGATTCAAAATGTCAAATGGATCGCGCCTCATGTTGAATAACCACGTTTTAACCCCTCAGAGAGACCAAAATTGCCATTTTTACAGAGTTTTGCTTACACAAAAGCTTCAATTTTGACCAATTTCAGGCACATAAATGACTTAAACACACTTATTTTAGTTGAAAAAGACTTAATTCACATCCAACAGTTGTTTGGAGTCAAAAGATTAAATGTTAAAATTTCATTGATATGGACCATTTTGGGGGCGTTCGACAGGTCCGGAGTCATCGTTTTTCATCAGAAAATGAATTTTTCAGACTATACCAAAAATGATTCAAAATGTCAAAGTGATCGTGCCTCATGTTGAATAACCACTTTTTAACCCCTCAGAGTGACCAAAATTGCCATTTTTACAGAGTTTTGCTTACTCAAAAGTTTCAATTTGGACCAATTTCAGGCACATAAATGACTTTAAACACACTTATTTTAGTTGAAAAAGTCATAATTCACATCCAACAGTCGCTTGGAGTCAAAAGATTAAATGTTAAAATTTCATCGATATGGACCATTTTGGGGACGTTCGACAGGTCCGGAGTCATCGTTTTTCATCAGAAAATGAATTTTTCAGACTATACCAAAAATGATTCAAAATGTCAAAGTGATCGTGCCTCATGTTGAATAACCACTTTTTAACCCCTCAGAGTGACCAAAATTGCCATTTTTACAGAGTTTTGCTTACTCAAAAGTTTCAATTTTGACCAATTTCAGGCACATAAATGACTTTAAACACACTTATTTTAGTTGAAAAAGTCATAATTCACATCCAACAGTCGTTTGGAGTCAAAAGATTAAATGTTAAAATTTCATCGATATGGACCATTTTGGGGACGTTCGACAGGTCCGGAGTCATGGTTTTTCATCAGAAAATGAATTTTTCGGACTATACCAAAAATGATTCAAAATGTTAAATTGATCGTGCCTCATGTTGAATAACCACTTTTTAACCCCTCAGAGTGACCAAAATTGCCATTTTTACAGAGTTTTGCTTACTCAAAAGCTTCAATTTTGACCAATTTCAGGCACATAAATGACTTTAAACACACTTATTTTAGTTGAAAAAGTCATAATTCACATCCAACAGTCGTTTGGAGTCAAAAGATTAAATGTTAAAATTTCATCGATATGGACCATTTTGGGGACGTTCGACAGGTCCGGAGTCATCGTTTTTCATCAGAAAATGAATTTTTCAGACTGTACCAAAAATGATTCAAAATGTCAAAGTGATCGTGCCTCATGTTGAATAACCACTTTTTAACCCCTCAGAGTGACCAAAATTGCCATTTTTACAGAGTTTTGCTTACTCAAAAGTTTCAATTTTGACCAATTTCAGGCACATAAATGACTTTAAACACACTTATTTTAGTTGAAAAAGTCATAATTCACATCCAACAGTCGTTTGGAGTCAAAAGATTAAATGTTAAAATTTCATCGATATGGACCATTTTGGGGACGTTCGACAGGTCCGGAGTCATAGTTTTTCATCAGAAAATGAATCTTTCGGACTATACCAAAAATGATTCAAAATGTCAAATAGATCGTGTCTCATGTTGAATAACCACTTTTTAACCCCTCAGAGTGACCAAAATTGCCATTTTTACAGAGTTTTGCTTACTCAAAAGTTTCAATTTTGACCAATTTCAGGCACATAAATGACTTTAAACACACTTATTTTAGTTGAAAAAGACTTAATTCACATCCAACAGTCGTTTGGAGTCAAAAGATTAAATGTTAAAATTTCATCGATAGGGACCATTTTGGGGACGTTCGACAGGTCCGGAGTCATGGTTTTTCATCAGAAAATGAATTTTTCGGACTATACCAAAAATGATTCAAAATGTTAAATTGATCGTGCCTCATGTTGAATAACCACTTTTTAACCCCTCAGAGTGACCAAAATTGCCATTTTTACAGAGTTTTGCTTGCTCAAAAGTTTCAATTTTGACCAATTTCAGGCACATAAATGACTTTAAACACACTTATTTTAGTTGAAAAAGACTTAATTCACATCCAACAGTCGTTTGGAGTCAAAAGATTAAATGTTAAAATTTCATCGATATGGACCATTTTGGGGACGTTCGACAGGTCCGGAGTCATCGTTTTTCATCAGAAAATGAATTTTTCGGACTATACCAAAAATGATTCAAAATGTCAAATGGATCGTGCCTCATGTTGAATAACCACTTTTTAACCCCTCAGAGTGACCAAAATTGCCATTTTTACAGAGTTTTGCTTACTCAAAAGCTTCAATTTTGACCAATTTCAGGCACATAAATGACTTTAAACACACTTATTTTAGTTGAAAAAGCCATAATTCACATCCAACAGGCGTTTGGAGTCAAAAGATTAAATGTTAAAATTTCATCGATATGGACCATTTTGGGGACGTTCGACAGGTCCGGAGTCATTGTTTTTCATCAGAAAATGAATTTTTCAGACTGTACCAAAAATGATTCAAAATGTCAAAGTGATCGTGCCTCATGTTGAATAACCACTTTTTAACCCCGCAGATAGACCAAAATTGCCATTTTTACAGAGTTTTGCTTACACAAAAGCTTCAATTTTGACCAATTTCAGGCACATAAATGACTTTAAACACATTTATTTTAGTTGAAAAAGACTTAATTCACATCCAACAGTCGTTTGGAGTCAAAAGATTAAATGTTAAAGTTTCATCGATATGGACCATTTTGGGGACGTTCGATAGATCCGGAGTCATCGTTTTTCATCAGAAAATAAATTTTTCGGACTGTACCAAAAATGATTCAAAATGTCAAAGTGATCGTGCCTCATGTTGAATAACCACTTTTTAACCCCTCAGAGAGACCAAAATTGCCATTTTTACAGAGTTTTGCTTACACAAAAGCTTCAATTTTGACCAATTTCAGGCACATAAATGACTTTAAACACACTTATTTTAGTTGAAAAAGACTTAATTCACATCCAACAGTCGTTTGCAGTCAAAAGATTAAATGTTAAAATTTCATCGATATGGACCATTTTGGGGACGTTCGACAGGTCCGGAGTCATCGTTTTTCATCAGAAAATGAATTTTTCGGACTATACCAAAAATGATTCAAAATGTCAAATTGATCGTGCCTCATGTTGAATAACCACTTTTTAACCCCTCAGAGTGACCAAAATTGCCATTTTTACAGAGTTTTGCTTACTCAAAAGCTTCAATTTTGACCAATTTCAGGCACATAAATGACTTTAAACACACTTATTTTAGTTGAAAAAGACTTAATTCACATCCAACAGTCGTTTGAAGTCAAAAGATTAAATGTTAAAATTTCATCGATATGGACCATTTTGGGGACGTTCGACAGGTCCGGAGTCATTGTTTTTCATCAGAAAATGAATTTTTTGGACTATACCAAAAATGATTCAAAATGTCAAATGGATCGTGCCTCATGTTGAATAACCACTTTTTAACCCCTCAGAGAGACCAAAATTGCCATTTTTACAGAGTTTTGCTTACACAAAAGCTTCAGTTTTGACCAATTTCAGGCACATAAATGACTTTAAACACACTTATTTTAGTTGAAAAAGACTTAATTCACATCCAACAGTCGTTTGGAGTCAAAAGATTAAATGTTAAAATTTCATCGATATGGACCATTTTGGGGACGTTCGACAGGTCCGGAGTCATCGTTTTTCATCAGAAAATAAATTTTTCGGACTATACCAAAAATGATTCAAAATGTCAAATGGATCGTGCCTCATGTTGAATAACCACTTTTTAACCCCTCAGAGTGACCAAAATTGCCATTTTTACAGAGTTTTGCTTACTCAAAAGCTTCAATTTTGACCAATTTCAGGCACATAAATGACTTTAAACACACTTATTTTAGTTGAAAAAGCCATAATTCACATCCAACAGGCGTTTGGAGTCAAAAGATTAAATGTTAAAATTTCATCGATATGGACCATTTTGGGGACGTTCGACAGGTCCGGAGTCATTGTTTTTCATCAGAAAATGAATTTTTCAGACTGTACCAAAAATGATTCAAAATGTCAAAGTGATCGTGCCTCATGTTGAATAACCACTTTTTAACCCCGCAGATAGACCAAAATTGCCATTTTTACAGAGTTTTGCTTACACAAAAGCTTCAATTTTGACCAATTTCAGGCACATAAATGACTTTAAACACATTTATTTTAGTTGAAAAAGACTTAATTCACATCCAACAGTCGTTTGGAGTCAAAAGATTAAATGTTAAAGTTTCATCGATATGGACCATTTTGGGGACGTTCGATAGATCCGGAGTCATCGTTTTTCATCAGAAAATAAATTTTTCGGACTGTACCAAAAATGATTCAAAATGTCAAAGTGATCGTGCCTCATGTTGAATAACCACTTTTTAACCCCTCAGAGAGACCAAAATTGCCATTTTTACAGAGTTTTGCTTACACAAAAGCTTCAATTTTGACCAATTTCAGGCACATAAATGACTTTAAACACACTTATTTTAGTTGAAAAAGACTTAATTCACATCCAACAGTCGTTTGCAGTCAAAAGATTAAATGTTAAAATTTCATCGATATGGACCATTTTGGGGACGTTCGACAGATCCGGAGTCATCGTTTTTCATCAGAAAATGAATTTTTCGGACTATACCAAAAATGATTCAAAATGTCAAATTGATCGTGCCTCATGTTGAATAACCACTTTTTAACCCCTCAGAGTGACCAAAATTGCCATTTTTACAGAGTTTTACTTACACAAAAGCTTCAATTTTGACCAATTTCAGGCACATAAATGACTTTAAACACACTTATTTTAGTTGAAAAAGACTTAATTCACATCCAACAGTCGTTTGAAGTCAAAAGATTAAATGTTAAAATTTCATCGATATGGACCATTTTGGGGACGTTCGACAGGTCCAGAGTCATCGTTTTTCATCAGAAAATGAATTTTTCGGACTATACCAAAAATGATTCAAAATGTCAAATTGATCGTGCCTCATGTTGAATAACCACTTTTTAACCCCTCAGAGTGACCAAAATTGCCATTTTTACAGAGTTTTGCTTACTCAAAAGTTTCAATTTTGACCAATTTCAGGCACATAAATGACTTTAAACACACTTATTTTAGTTGAAAAAGTCATAATTCACATCCAACAGTCCTTTGGAGTCAAAAGATTAAATGTTAAAATTTCATCGATATGGACCATTTTGGGGACGTTCAACAGGTCCGGAGTCATCGTTTTTCATCAGAAAATGAATTTTTCGGACTATACCAAAAATGATTCAAAATGTCAAATGGATCGTGCCTCATGTTGAATAACCACTTTTTAACCCCTCAGAGTGACCAAAATTGCCATTTTTACAGAGTTTTGCTTACTCAAAAGCTTCAATTTTGACCAATTTCAGGCACATAAATGACTTTAAACACACTTATTTTAGTTGAAAAAGCCATAATTCACATCCAACAGGCGTTTGGAGTCAAAAGATTAAATGTTAAAATTTCATCGATATGGACCATTTTGGGGACGTTCGACAGGTCCGGAGTCATTGTTTTTCATCAGAAAATGAATTTTTCAGACTGTACCAAAAATGATTCAAAATGTCAAAGTGATCGTGCCTCATGTTGAATAACCACTTTTTAACCCCGCAGATAGACCAAAATTGCCATTTTTACAGAGTTTTGCTTACACAAAAGCTTCAATTTTGACCAATTTCAGGCACATAAATGACTTTAAACACATTTATTTTAGTTGAAAAAGACTTAATTCACATCCAACAGTCGTTTGGAGTCAAAAGATTAAATGTTAAAGTTTCATCGATATGGACCATTTTGGGGACGTTCGATAGATCCGGAGTCATCGTTTTTCATCAGAAAATAAATTTTTCGGACTGTACCAAAAATGATTCAAAATGTCAAAGTGATCGTGCCTCATGTTGAATAACCACTTTTTAACCCCTCAGAGAGACCAAAATTGCCATTTTTACAGAGTTTTGCTTACACAAAAGCTTCAATTTTGACCAATTTCAGGCACATAAATGACTTTAAACACACTTATTTTAGTTGAAAAAGACTTAATTCACATCCAACAGTCGTTTGCAGTCAAAAGATTAAATGTTAAAATTTCATCGATATGGACCATTTTGGGGACGTTCGACAGGTCCGGAGTCATCGTTTTTCATCAGAAAATGAATTTTTCGGACTATACCAAAAATGATTCAAAATGTCAAATTGATCGTGCCTCATGTTGAATAACCACTTTTTAACCCCTCAGAGTGACCAAAATTGCCATTTTTACAGAGTTTTACTTACACAAAAGCTTCAATTTTGACCAATTTCAGGCACATAAATGACTTTAAACACACTTATTTTAGTTGAAAAAGACTTAATTCACATCCAACAGTCGTTTGAAGTCAAAAGATTAAATGTTAAAATTTCATCGATATGGACCATTTTGGGGACGTTCGACAGGTCCAGAGTCATCGTTTTTCATCAGAAAATGAATTTTTCGGACTATACCAAAAATGATTCAAAATGTCAAATTGATCGTGCCTCATGTTGAATAACCACTTTTTAACCCCTCAGAGTGACCAAAATTGCCATTTTTACAGAGTTTTGCTTACTCAAAAGTTTCAATTTTGACCAATTTCAGGCACATAAATGACTTTAAACACACTTATTTTAGTTGAAAAAGTCATAATTCACATCCAACAGTCGTTTGGAGTCAAAAGATTAAATGTTAAAATTTCATCGATATGGACCATTTTGGGGACGTTCGACAGGTCCGGAGTCATGGTTTTTCATCAGAAAATGAATTTTTCGGACTATACCAAAAATGATTCAAAATGTTAAATTGATCGTGCCTCATGTTGAATAACCACTTTTTAACCCCTCAGAGTGGCCAAAATTGCCATTTTTACAGAGTTTTGCTTACTCAAAAGCTTCAATTTTGACCAATTTCAGGCACATAAATGACTTTAAACACACTTATTTTAGTTGAAAAAGACTTAATTCACACCCAACAGTCGTTTGGAGTCAAAAGATTAAATGTTAAAATTTCATCGATATGGACCATTTTGGGGACGTTCGACAGGTCCGGAGTCATCGTTTTTCATCAGAAAATGAATTTTTCAGACTGTACCAAAAATGATTCAAAATGTCAAAGTGATCGTGCCTCATGTTGAATAACCACTTTTTAACCTCTCAGAGTGACCAAAATTGCCATTTTTACAGAGTTTTGCTTACTCAAAAGCTTCAATTTTGACCAATTTCAGGCACATAAATGACTTTAAACACACTTATTTTAGTTGAAAAAGACTTAATTCACATCCAACAGTCGTTTGGAGTCAAAAGATTAAATGTTAAAATTTCATCGATATGGACCATTTTGGGGACGTTCGACAGGTCCGGAGTCATCGTTTTTCATCAGAAAATGAATTTTTCGGACTGTACCAAAAATGATTCAAAATGCCAAAGTGATCGTGCCTCATGTTGAATAACCACTTTTTAACCCCTCAGAGTGACCAAAATTGCCATTTTTACAGAGTTTTGCTTACTCAAAAGTTTCAAATTTGACCAATTTCAGGCACATAAATGACTTTAAACACACTTATTTTAGTTGAAAAAGTCATAATTCACATCCAACAGTCGTTTGGAGTCAAAAGATTAAATGTTAAAATTTCATCGATATGGACCATTTTGGGGACGTTCGACAGGTCCGGAGTCATAGTTTTTCATCAGAAAATGAATCTTTCGGACTATACCAAAAATGATTCAAAATGTCAAATAGATCGTGCCTCATGTTGAATAACCACTTTTTAACCCCTCAGAGTGACCAAAATTGCCATTTTTACAGAGTTTTGCTTACTCAAAAGTTTTAATTTTGACCAATTTCAGGCACATAAATGACTTTAAACACACTTATTTTAGTTGAAAAAGACTTAATTCACATCCAACAGTCGTTTGGAGTCAAAAGATTAAATGTTAAAATTTCATCGATATGGACCATTTTGGGGACGTTCGACAGGTCCGGAGTCATCGTTTTTCATCAGAAAATGAATTTTTCGGACTATACCAAAAATGATTCAAAATGTCAAATTGATCGTGCCTCATGTTGAATAACCACTTTTTAACCCCTCAGAGTGACCAAAATTGCCATTTTTACAGAGTTTTGCTTACTCAAAAGCTTCAATTTTGACCAATTTCAGGCACATAAATGACTTTAAACACATTTATTTTAGTTGAAAAAGACTTAATTCACATCCAACAGTCGTTTGGAGTCAAAAGATTAAATGTTAAAATTTCATCGATATGGACCATTTTGGGGACGTTCGACAGGTCCGGAGTCATCGTTTTTCATAAGAAAATGAATTTTTCGGACTGTACCAAAAATGATTCAAAATGTCAAAGTGATCGTGCCTCATGTTGAATAACCACTTTTTAACCCCTCAGAGTGACCAAAATTGCCATTTTTACAGAGTTTTGCTTACACAAAAGCTTCAATTTTGACCAATTTCAGGCACATAAATGACTTTAAACACACTTATTTTAGTTGAAAAAGACTTAATTCACATCCAACAGTCGTTTGAAGTCAAAAGATTAAATGTTAAAATTTCATCGATATGGACCATTTTGGGGACGTTCGACAGGTCCAGAGTCATCGTTTTTCATCAGAAAATGAATTTTTCGGACTATACCAAAAATGATTCAAAATGTCAAATTGATCGTGCCTCATGTTGAATAACCACTTTTTAACCCCTCAGAGTGACCAAAATTGCCATTTTTACAGAGTTTTGCTTACTCAAAAGTTTCAATTTTGACCAATTTCAGGCACATAAATGACTTTAAACACACTTATTTTAGTTGAAAAAGTCATAATTCACATCCAACAGTCGTTTGGAGTCAAAAGATTAAATGTTAAAATTTCATCGATATGGACCATTTTGGGGACGTTCGACAGGTCCAGGAGTCATGGTTTTTCATCAGAAAATGAATTTTTCTGACTATACCAAAAATGATTCAAAATGTTAAATTGATCGTGCCTCATGTTGAATAACCACTTTTTAACCCCTCAGAGTGGCCAAAATTGCCATTTTTACAGAGTTTTGCTTACTCAAAAGCTTCAATTTTGACCAATTTCAGGCACATAAATGACTTTAAACACACTTATTTTAGTTGAAAAAGACTTAATTCACATCCAACAGTCGTTTGGAGTCAAAAGATTAAATGTTAAAATTTCATCGATATGGACCATTTTGGGGACGTTCGACAGGTCCGGAGTCATCGTTTTTCATCAGAAAATGAATTTTTCGGACTGTACCAAAAATGATTCAAAATGTCAAAGTGATCGTGCCTCATGTTGAATAACCACTTTTTAACCCCTCAGAGTGACCAAAATTGCCATTTTTACAGAGTTTTGCTTACTCAAAAGCTTCAATTTTGACCAATTTCAGGCACATAAATGACTTTAAACACACTTATTTTAGTTGAAAAAGACTTAATTCACATCCAACAGTCGTTTGGAGTCAAAAGATTAAATGTTAAAATTTCATCGATATGGACCATTTTGGGGACGTTCGACAGGTCCGGAGTCATCGTTTTTCATCAGAAAATGAATTTTTCGGACTGTACCAAAAATGATTCAAAATGTCAAAGTGATCGTGCCTCATGTTGAATAACCACTTTTTAACCCCTCAGAGTGACCAAAATTGCCATTTTTACAGAGTTTTGCTTACTCAAAAGTTTCAAATTTGACCAATTTCAGGCACATAAATGACTTTAAACACACTTATTTTAGTTGAAAAAGTCATAATTCACATCCAACAGTCGTTTGGAGTCAAAAGATTAAATGTTAAAATTTCATCGATATGGACCATTTTGGGGACGTTCGACAGGTCCGGAGTCATAGTTTTTCATCAGAAAATGAATCTTTCGGACTATACCAAAAATAATTCAAAATGTCAAATAGATCGTGCCTCATGTTGAATAACCACTTTTTAACCCCTCAGAGTGACCAAAATTGCCATTTTAACAGAGTTTTGCTTACTCAAAAGCTTCAATTTTGACCAATTTCAGGCACATAAATGACTTTAAACACATTTATTTTAGTTGAAAAAGACTTAATTCACATCCAACAGTCGTTTGGAGTCAAAAGATTAAATGTTAAAATTTCATCGATATGGACCATTTTGGGGACGTTCGACAGGTCCGGAGTCATCGTTTTTCATCAGAAAATGAATTTTTCGGACTGTACCAAAAATGATTCAAAATGTCAAAGTGATCGTGCCTCATGTTGAATAACCACTTTTTAACCCCTCAGAGTGACCAAAATTGCCATTTTTACAGAGTTTTGCTTACTCAAAAGTTTCAATTTTGACCAATTTCAGGCACATAAATGACTTTAAACACACTTATTTTAGTTGAAAAAGTCATAATTCACATCCAACAGTCGTTTGGAGTCAAAAGATTAAATGTTAAAATTTCATCGATATGGACCATTTTGGGGACGTTCGACAGGTCCGGAGTCATCGTTTTTCATCAGAAAATGAATTTTTCGGACTGTACCAAAAATGATTCAAAATGTCAAAGTGATCGTGCCTCATGTTGAATAACCACTTTTTAACCCCTCAGAGTGACCAAAATTGCCATTTTTACAGAGTTTTGCTTACTCAAAAGTTTCAATTTTGACCAATTTCAGGCACATAAATGACTTTAAACACACTTATTTTAGTTGAAAAAGTCATAATTCACATCCAACAGTCGTTTGGAGTCAAAAGATTAAATGTTAAAATTTCATCGATATGGACCATTTTGGGGACGTTCGACAGGTCCAGGAGTCATGGTTTTTCATCAGAAAATGAATTTTTCTGACTATACCAAAAATGATTCAAAATGTTAAATTGATCGTGCCTCATGTTGAATAACCACTTTTTAACCCCTCAGAGTGGCCAAAATTGCCATTTTTACAGAGTTTTGCTTACTCAAAAGCTTCAATTTTGACCAATTTCAGGCACATAAATGACTTTAAACACACTTATTTTAGTTGAAAAAGACTTAATTCACATCCAACAGTCGTTTGGAGTCAAAAGATTAAATGTTAAAATTTCATCGATATGGACCATTTTGGGGACGTTCGACAGGTCCGGAGTCATCGTTTTCATCAGAAAATGAATTTTTCGGACTGTACCAAAAATGATTCAAAATGTCAAAGTGATCGTGCCTCATGTTGAATAACCACTTTTTAACCCCTCAGAGTGACCAAAATTGCCATTTTTACAGAGTTTTGCTTACTCAAAAGCTTCAATTTTGACCAATTTCAGGCACATAAATGACTTTAAACACACTTATTTTAGTTGAAAAAGACTTAATTCACATCCAACAGTCGTTTGGAGTCAAAAGATTAAATGTTAAAATTTCATCGATATGGACCATTTTGGGGACGTTCGACAGGTCCGGAGTCATCGTTTTTCATCAGAAAATGAATTTTTCGGACTGTACCAAAAATGATTCAAAATGTCAAAGTGATCGTGCCTCATGTTGAATAACCACTTTTTAACCCCTCAGAGTGACCAAAATTGCCATTTTTACAGAGTTTTGCTTACTCAAAAGTTTCAAATTTGACCAATTTCAGGCACATAAATGACTTTAAACACACTTATTTTAGTTGAAAAAGTCATAATTCACATCCAACAGTCGTTTGGAGTCAAAAGATTAAATGTTAAAATTTCATCGATATGGACCATTTTGGGGACGTTCGACAGGTCCGGAGTCATAGTTTTTCATCAGAAAATGAATCTTTCGGACTATACCAAAAATAATTCAAAATGTCAAATAGATCGTGCCTCATGTTGAATAACCACTTTTTAACCCCTCAGAGTGACCAAAATTGCCATTTTAACAGAGTTTTGCTTACTCAAAAGCTTCAATTATGACCAATTTCAGGCACATAAATGACTTTAAACACACTTATTTTAGTTGAAAAAGACTTAATTCACATCCAACAGTCGTTTGGAGTCAAAAGATTAAATGTTAAAATTTCATCGATATGGACCATTTTGGGGACGTTCGACAGGTCCGGAGTCATCGTTTTCATCAGAAAATGAATTTTTCGGACTGTACCAAAAATGATTCAAAATGTCAAAGTGATCGTGCCTCATGTTGAATAACCACTTTTTAACCCCTCAGAGTGACCAAAATTGCCATTTTTACAGAGTTTTGCTTACTCAAAAGCTTCAATTTTGACCAATTTCAGGCACATAAATGACTTTAAACACACTTATTTTAGTTGAAAAAGACTTAATTCACATCCAACAGTCGTTTGGAGTCAAAAGATTAAATGTTAAAATTTCATCGATATGGACCATTTTGGGGACGTTCGACAGGTCCGGAGTCATCGTTTTTCATCAGAAAATGAATTTTTCGGACTGTACCAAAAATGATTCAAAATGTCAAAGTGATCGTGCCTCATGTTGAATAACCACTTTTTAACCCCTCAGAGTGACCAAAATTGCCATTTTTACAGAGTTTTGCTTACTCAAAAGTTTCAAATTTGACCAATTTCAGGCACATAAATGACTTTAAACACACTTATTTTAGTTGAAAAAGTCATAATTCACATCCAACAGTCGTTTGGAGTCAAAAGATTAAATGTTAAAATTTCATCGATATGGACCATTTTGGGGACGTTCGACAGGTCCGGAGTCATAGTTTTTCATCAGAAAATGAATCTTTCGGACTATACCAAAAATAATTCAAAATGTCAAATAGATCGTGCCTCATGTTGAATAACCACTTTTTAACCCCTCAGAGTGACCAAAATTGCCATTTTAACAGAGTTTTGCTTACTCAAAAGCTTCAATTATGACCAATTTCAGGCACATAAATGACTTTAAACACATTTATTTTAGTTGAAAAAGACTTAATTCACATCCAACAGTCGTTTGGAGTCAAAAGATTAAATGTTAAAATTTCATCGATATGGACCATTTTGGGGACGTTCGACAGGTCCGGAGTCATCGTTTTTCATCAGAAAATGAATTTTTCGGACTGTACCAAAAATGATTCAAAATGTCAAAGTGATCGTGCCTCATGTTGAATAACCACTTTTTAACCCCTCAGAGTGACCAAAATTGCCATTTTTACAGAGTTTTGCTTACTCAAAAGTTTCAATTTTGACCAATTTCAGGCACATAAATGACTTTAAACACACTTATTTTAGTTGAAAAAGTCATAATTCACATCCTACAGTCGTTTGGAGTCAAAAGATTAAATGTTAAAATTTCATCGATATGGACCATTTTGGGGACGTTCGACAGGTCCGGAGTCATAGTTTTTCATCAGAAAATGAATCTTTCGGACTATACCAAAAATGATTCAAAATGTCAAATAGATCGTGCCTCATGTTGAATAACCACTTTTTAACCCCTCAGAGTGACCAAAATTGCCATTTTTACAGAGTTTTGCTTACTCAAAAGTTTCAATTTTGACCAATTTCAGGCACATAAATGACTTTAAACACACTTATTTTAGTTGAAAAAGTCATAATTCACATCCAACAGTCGTTTGGAGTCAAAAGATTAAACGTTAAAATTTCATCGATATGGACCATTTTGGGGACGTTCGACAGGTCCGGAGTCATAGTTTTTCATCAGGAAATGAATCTTTCGGACTATACCAAAAATGATTCAAAATGTCAAATAGATCGTGCCTCATGTTGAATAACCACTTTTTAACCCCTCAGAGTGACCAAAATTGCCATTTTTACAGAGTTTTGCTTACTCAAAAGTTTCAATTTGGACCAATTTCAGGCACATAAATGACTTTAAACACACTTATTTTAGTTGAAAAAGACTTAATTCACATCCAACAGTCGTTTGGAGTCAAAAGATTAAATGTTAAAATTTCATCGATATGGACCATTTTGGGGACGTTCGACAGGTCCGGAGTCATGGTTTTTCATCAGAAAATGAATTTTTCGGACTATACCAAAAATGATTCAAAATGTTAAATTGATCGTGCCTCATGTTGAATAACCACTTTTTAACCCCTCAGAGTGACCAAAATTGCCATTTTTACAGAGTTTTGCTTACTCAAAAGCTTCAATTTTGACCAATTTCAGGCACATAAATGACTTTAAACACACTTATTTTAGTTGAAAAAGACTTAATTCACATCCAACAGTCGTTTGGAGTCAAAAGATTAAATGTTAAAATTTCATTGATATGGACCATTTTGGGGACGTTCGACAGGTCCGGAGTCATCGTTTTTCATCAGAAAATGAATTTTTTGGACTATACCAAAAATGATTCAAAATGTCAAATTGATCGTGCCTCATGTTGAATAACCACTTTTTAACCCCTCAGAGTGACCAAAATTGCCATTTTTACAGAGTTTTGCTTACTCAAAAGTTTCAATTTTGACCAATTTCAGGCACATAAATGACTTTAAACACACTTATTTTAGTTGAAAAAGACTTAATTCACATCCAACAGTCGTTTGGAGTCAAAAGATTAAATGTTAAAATTTCATCGATATGGACCATTTTGGGGACGTTCGACAGGTCCGGAGTCATTGTTTTTCATCAGAAAATGAATTTTTTGGACTATACCAAAAATGATTCAAAATGTCAAATGGATCGTGCCTCATGTTGAATAACCACTTTTTAACCCCTCAGAGAGACCAAAATTGCCATTTTTACAGAGTTTTGCTTACACAAAAGCTTCAATTTTGACCAATTTCAGGCACATAAATGACTTTAAACACACTTATTTTAGTTGAAAAAGACTTAATTCACATCCAACAGTCGTTTGGAGTCAAAAGATTAAATGTTAAAATTTCATCGATATGGACCATTTTGGGGACGTTCGACAGGTCCGGAGTCATAGTTTTTCATCAGAAAATGAATTTTTCGGACTATACCAAAAATGATTCAAAATGTCAAATAGATCGTGCCTCATGTTGAATAACCACTTTTTAACCCCTCAGAGTGACCAAAATTGCCATTTTTACAGAGTTTTGCTTACACAAAAGCTTCAATTTTGACCAATTTCAGGCACATAAATGACTTTAAACACACTTATTTTAGTTGAAAAAGACTTAATTCACATCCAACAGTCGTTTGGAGTCAAAAGATTAAATGTTAAAATTTCATCGATATGGACCATTTTGGGGACGTTCGACAGGTCCGGAGTCATCGTTTTTCATCAGAAAATGAATTTTTCGGACTGTACCAAAAATGATTCAAAATGTCAAAGTGATCGTGCCTCATGTTGAATAACCACTTTTTAACCCCTCAGAGTGACCAAAATTGCCATTTTTACAGAGTTTTGCTTACTCAAAAGTTTCAATTTTGACCAATTTCAGGCACATAAATGACTTTAAACACACTTATTTTAGTTGAAAAAGTCATAATTCACATCCAACAGTCGTTTGGAGTCAAAAGATTAAATGTTAAAATTTCATCGATATGGACCATTTTGGGGACGTTCGACAGGTCCGGAGTCATAGTTTTTCATCAGAAAATGAATCTTTCGGACTATACCAAAAATGATTCAAAATGTCAAATAGATCGTGCCTCATGTTGAATAACCACTTTTTAACCCCTCAGAGTGACCAAAATTGCCATTTTTACAGAGTTTTGCTTACTCAAAAGTTTCAATTTTGACCAATTTCAGGCACATAAATGACTTTAAACACACTTATTTTAGTTGAAAAAGTCATAATTCACATCCAACAGTCGTTTGGAGTCAAAAGATTAAATGTTAAAATTTCATCGATATGGACCATTTTGGGGACGTTCGACAGGTCCAGAGTCATCGTTTTTCATCAGAAAATGAATTTTTCGGACTGTACCAAAAATGATTCAAAATGCCAAAGTGATCGTGCCTCATGTTGAATAACCACTTTTTAACCCCTCAGAGTGACCAAAATTGCAATTTTTACAGAGTTTTGCTTACTCAAAAGTTTCAAATTTGACCAATTTCAGGCACATAAATGACTTTAAACACACTTATTTTAGTTGAAAAAGACTTAATTCACATCCAACAGTCGTTTGGAGTCAAAAGATTAAATGTTAAAATTTCATCGATATGGACCATTTTGGGGACGTTCGACAGGTCCGGAGTCATCGTTTTTCATCAGAAAATGAATTTTTCGGACTGTACCAAAAATGATTCAAAATGCCAAAGTGATCGTGCCTCATGTTGAATAACCACTTTTTAACCCCTCAGAGTGACCAAAATTGCCATTTTTACAGAGTTTTGCTTACTCAAAAGTTTCAAATTTGACCAATTTCAGGCACATAAATGACTTTAAACACACTTATTTTAGTTGAAAAAGTCATAATTCACATCCAACAGTCGTTTGGAGTCAAAAGATTAAATGTTAAAATTTCATCGATATGGACCATTTTGGGGACGTTCGACAGGTCCGGAGTCATAGTTTTTCATCAGAAAATGAATCTTTCGGACTATACCAAAAATGATTCAAAATGTCAAATAGATCGTGCCTCATGTTGAATAACCACTTTTTAACCCCTCAGAGTGACCAAAATTGCCATTTTTACAGAGTTTTGCTTACTCAAAAGTTTTAATTTTGACCAATTTCAGGCACATAAATGACTTTAAACACACTTATTTTAGTTGAAAAAGACTTAATTCACATCCAACAGTCGTTTGGAGTCAAAAGATTAAATGTTAAAATTTCATCGATATGGACCATTTTGGGGACGTTCGACAGGTCCGGAGTCATCGTTTTTCATCAGAAAATGAATTTTTCGGACTATACCAAAAATGATTCAAAATGTTAAATTGATCGTGCCTCATGTTGAATAACCACTTTTTAACCCCTCAGAGTGACCAAAATTGCCATTTTTACAGAGTTTTGCTTACTCAAAAGCTTCAATTTTGACCAATTTCAGGCACATAAATGACTTTAAACACACTTATTTTAGTTGAAAAAGACTTAATTCACATCCAACAGTCGTTTGGAGTCAAAAGATTAAATGTTAAAATTTCATTGATATGGACCATTTTGGGGACGTTCGACAGGTCCGGAGTCATCGTTTTTCATCAGAAAATGAATTTTTTGGACTATACCAAAAATGATTCAAAATGTCAAATTGATCGTGCCTCATGTTGAATAACCACTTTTTAACCCCTCAGAGTGACCAAAATTGCCATTTTTACAGAGTTTTGCTTACTCAAAAGTTTCAATTTTGACCAATTTCAGGCACATAAATGACTTTAAACACACTTATTTTAGTTGAAAAAGACTTAATTCACATCCAACAGTCGTTTGGAGTCAAAAGATTAAATGTTAAAATTTCATCGATATGGACCATTTTGGGGACGTTCGACAGGTCCGGAGTCATTGTTTTTCATCAGAAAATGAATTTTTTGGACTATACCAAAAATGATTCAAAATGTCAAATGGATCGTGCCTCATGTTGAATAACCACTTTTTAACCCCTCAGAGAGACCAAAATTGCCATTTTTACAGAGTTTTGCTTACACAAAAGCTTCAATTTTGACCAATTTCAGGCACATAAATGACTTTAAACACACTTATTTTAGTTGAAAAAGACTTAATTCACATCCAACAGTCGTTTGGAGTCAAAAGATTAAATGTTAAAATTTCATCGATATGGACCATTTTGGGGACGTTCGACAGGTCCGGAGTCATAGTTTTTCATCAGAAAATGAATTTTTCGGACTATACCAAAAATGATTCAAAATGTCAAATAGATCGTGCCTCATGTTGAATAACCACTTTTTAACCCCTCAGAGTGACCAAAATTGCCATTTTTACAGAGTTTTGCTTACACAAAAGCTTCAATTTTGACCAATTTCAGGCACATAAATGACTTTAAACACACTTATTTTAGTTGAAAAAGACTTAATTCACATCCAACAGTCGTTTGGAGTCAAAAGATTAATGTTAAAATTTCATCGATATGGACCATTTTGGGGACGTTCGACAGGTCCGGAGTCATCGTTTTTCATCAGAAAATGAATTTTTCGGACTGTACCAAAAATGATTCAAAATGTCAAAGTGATCGTGCCTCATGTTGAATAACCACTTTTTAACCCTCAGAGTGACCAAAATTGCCATTTTTACAGAGTTTTGCTTACTCAAAAGTTTCAATTTTGACCAATTTCAGGCACATAAATGACTTTAAACACACTTATTTTAGTTGAAAAAGTCATAATTCACATCCAACAGTCGTTTGGAGTCAAAAGATTAAATGTTAAAATTCATCGATATGGACCATTTTGGGGACGTTCGACAGGTCCGGAGTCATAGTTTTTCATCAGAAAATGAATCTTTCGGACTATACCAAAAATGATTCAAAATGTCAAATAGATCGTGCCTCATGTTGAATAACCACTTTTTAACCCTCAGAGTGACCAAAATTGCCATTTTTACAGAGTTTTGCTTACTCAAAAGTTTCAATTTTGACCAATTTCAGGCACATAAATGACTTTAAACACACTTATTTTAGTTGAAAAAGTCATAATTCACATCCAACAGTCGTTTGGAGTCAAAAGATTAAATGTTAAAATTTCATCGATATGGACCATTTTGGGGACGTTCGACAGGTCCAGAGTCATCGTTTTTCATCAGAAAATGAATTTTTCGGACTGTACCAAAAATGATTCAAAATGCCAAAGTGATCGTGCCTCATGTTGAATAACCACTTTTAACCCTCAGAGTGACCAAAATTGCCATTTTTACAGAGTTTTGCTTACTCAAAAGTTTCAAATTTGACCAATTTCAGGCACATAAATGACTTTAAACACACTTATTTTAGTTGAAAAAGACTTAATTCACATCCAACAGTCGTTTGGAGTCAAAAGATTAAATGTTAAAATTTCATCGATATGGACCATTTTGGGGACGTTCGACAGGTCCGGAGTCATCGTTTTTCATCAGAAAATGAATTTTTCGGACTGTACCAAAAATGATTCAAAATGCCAAAGTGATCGTGCCTCATGTTGAATAACCACTTTTTAACCCCTCAGAGTGACCAAAATTGCCATTTTTACAGAGTTTTGCTTACTCAAAAGTTTCAAATTTGACCAATTTCAGGCACATAAATGACTTTAAACACACTTATTTTAGTTGAAAAAGTCATAATTCACATCCAACAGTCGTTTGGAGTCAAAAGATTAAATGTTAAAATTTCATCGATATGGACCATTTTGGGGACGTTCGACAGGTCCGGAGTCATAGTTTTTCATCAGAAAATGAATCTTTCGGACTATACCAAAAATGATTCAAAATGTCAAATAGATCGTGCCTCATGTTGAATAACCACTTTTTAACCCCTCAGAGTGACCAAAATTGCCATTTTTACAGAGTTTTGCTTACTCAAAAGTTTTAATTTTGACCAATTTCAGGCACATAAATGACTTTAAACACACTTATTTTAGTTGAAAAAGACTTAATTCACATCCAACAGTCGTTTGGAGTCAAAAGATTAAATGTTAAAATTTCATCGATATGGACCATTTTGGGGACGTTCGACAGGTCCGGAGTCATCGTTTTTCATCAGAAAATGAATTTTTCGGACTATACCAAAAATGATTCAAAATGTCAAATTGATCGTGCCTC